>NC_043000.1:108835837-108843337 GCF_006345805.1 Octopus sinensis | reverse complement strand
TTCACATCACCACTCCTGTAAGTGCCTTTGTCCCAGCTGTTGGCCCATTTGATGTATAGGGGAGTTTGATTCCGCTGCCCTCGTCTGTACCTCATGTTGGTTCATCCGGTACTATGGGGAGGAGGATGTCTAGTTCCTTTTTGAAGATATCTGCTTCCAACTTATGCAGCTTTCTTAATTTTTGTGGCAGGGCATTTGAAGAGCTGTGGGCCTTTGAACCCTAGGCTATTGCAGTACTTGATCCTGAATTTAGATGGAGTGGATGGTAACTTTGGTACAATACGATAGCGGCCAGTTCCAACATTTGTATAACACTCAATGCTGAAATTAGGTACCAGTCCTTCTAGAGTTTTCCATATATAGAGAGTATTACATGTCTGTCGCGCCTTCGCTCCAAGGAGCGAAGTTGCAGTTTTTTCAGCCTCTCCCTGTAACTCACCCGCTGCACTGTTTCAATCGTTTTAGTGTAGTGATGTTGGACTGCTTCAAACTCCGCTGTTTGTTTGACATTACATGGTGGCCATTATAGAGAGCAGGTGACTGAGAACAAAGGTTCTCCATCGGATTGACATATTTTCTTAGTCTCTTGTCTTGAAGGACCTTAGTATCCATCCTGTTAGTTGTCTGCACTTTACTGCCATCATGGTAATATGCATATGAAATGATGCAACATTTCACATACTGATCCTCAAGTCTTTCACTGCCTGTGACTCTGGGATTGCAGTACCTTCGGTTCCTGTATATGCAGGTTCTAGTGAGTTCGTGAGTTGATTGTGTAGTGCTTGCAATTTTCCAGCGTTAAATTTCATGTTGTTTATTTAGGTCCACTTGTATATCGAATTCAGGTCCCGCTGTAAACTTGTGTTGTCATCTTAATTTTTTATTGTCTGTGATAATTTTGTATCATCGGCGTAGCTAGTGACAGAGGCTGTCCGAGTGACTGTGGGTACGTCTAAGAGGGCTATTATGAATAGTAATGGCCACAGAACAGTTCCCTGGGGGACACTACTTAGGATTTGAGTTTCCTCAGAAAGGGTACCATTGGCTGCAAATACCTGACTTCTGTCTTTATGGAAGTTATGCAGCACTCTCCCAGTTTATCAGCAACGCCAAGGTCTCGCAGCTTATCATGCCGTGATCTACCTTTTCAAATGCCTTTGCAAAGTCAAAGCATATCACCCGCTGACATCTGAATGGTCAAGCAGCTGTTTCAAAACCCAGTCATAGTGCTGTAGGAGCAGTATGAGGCAGCTTCTTCCTGGACGGAAGACATGCTATGTGTTGTTCAGTTGGTCACTTTCTTCTAGGAACATTACCGACTTCTTTCTGATGATTCGCTCCATGAGTTTACAGACATGTGAAGTCAGAGGACTGGCCTCTAGTTTTGGGCCTCTGCTCTGCTTCCACCTTTCTGGATAGGGCATATAATGCTTTCTATTAGCTTTTTAAGAAGTTTACCACTTGCAAGGAAATTTTGGAAAAGTATCTGAAGTGGTTTCACCAAAGCCTGTTTACATAACGTCAGGAGAATAGCTGGGAAGCCAGCAGGACCAGTGGCAAAGCTTGAACTCATTTCATCTATGGCCGCTGTTACATCTGTCTCTTCAATATTGATGTAATCGATGGTTGGCGCTTCCTTTATTAGAGCTGCAATATTAAAGAATTCAGCCGGGTTTTGTTTTTATCTGCATGTGACCAAGGGGGGAAGGGAAGACACTTTTAAATTGTTCACACACACACACATATTAACGTCTGATTTTATGTTCAATTAAAATAAACACAATTTTACATTAATCTGATGGATTACTCGATACATTATGGGGGACAAATTTATCATTCTTGTACAAAAATTTTGTTAACGGTGACTTTCAAGTTTCGGCCAGTTAGGAATGCCAACTTTTGAATGAATGTTAATTGCGACTGATTTAATTTAAATCAATTAAATTCACGTAACTGCTACATCTAAGGACACCGGGATACTTATCCAGTAGAAACATGTGTCGGATTGGAATTTTATGAAAAAATACTTTCACAAATAATTTTTGAAGACGTATAATTCTCCATTCCTCATTATGAAATCTTGATTATATATGTGTGTGCGCGTGTGTATACATACACACACAACAGTGAATGTATATATATATATATATATATATATATATATATATATATATATATATATATATATATATACATATATATATATATGTGTGTGGTGTGTGTGTTGTGTGTGTGTGTGTGTGTGGTGTGTGTGTCTGTGTGTAATTAAAGAGGAATGTAAAAATACATTAGGAAGGATATATCATAATTCATAATTATTTACGAATATATTAATGGCCAAACATGTAACCATAAATTTGATAAAAGAAGTGTGTATGATTATGAATAAATCGCAATTATAGTGGTTTTGACTGCTATTTCTAGACATATAAGGTTTTTGCAACTGTCTCCGTTATAATTGTGATTTATTCATAATCATACACATTCCTTTTATATGTGTGTATGTATGTATGTATGTATGTATGTATGTATGTATGTATGTACGTACGTATGTATGTGTGTATGTATATACGTATGTATGTATATACGTATGTATGTATGTATGTATGTATGTATGTATGTATGTATGTATGTATGTATGTATGTATGTATGTGCGTACGTACGTACGTATGTATGTTAGTGTCAGGTCACTTTTGAGTGCTACTGGTAACATGTAACCCAGTACAACCTGTTGCATGGTCGGGTCGTCGGCGACTAAACCGGCAACCCCACCAAGTTTGCTTGGTGAGGAGGGTGTTTATTGGACACCCTGCGGGATGAAAAACAAAACCCGTCATAGGGTGGAGGAACTCTTGAGAGTCAACGGCCATCCAATAAATGTCTTAAGGCTGGATCATGCGCGGAAACATGGAAATAATCGGACTGAATACCCGATCGCGTGGTTAAACCATTGGGAGTGAAGGACTCCTAGCCTTTGTTAGGGCATCCTTCTAGGAGAAGGTAACTCAGGTAACTGGGATAACACCGATACAAAAACCTGCGGCTCAGTGGTTACCGATGATGTTGACTTGGTCTTCTTTTCGGATTATGGCTGCTGTTGCTTAGTGAGTGGGATTGACTCAGTGCACAGCCTTTCCCCACTTTAAAAGAAATCTTCTTGCACAGGCATTGCACGATAACAACATTGATTAAGCTTCGTGCAATGCCATATTCGATAACGAGGGGGAAGCCACCAAGTATGTATGTATGTATGTATGTATGTATGTATGTATGTATGTATGTATATTTTACAAACAGCTTGCAAATGCAAGTGCTGGCAAGTTTCTGAGCTCATCGGGAGAGAATGCGCCCCGTTTTGGGGCCTACTTCCTGATGGCATCAGTAAGCACCGCCGCCCCGCCCGACCCCGCTTGCTCGATCAACTGGTTTTTAGCTTTCGCTCAATATTCTTCTAGCCATTGGTCATTGTTATGTAATCATCACAACAAACATGAACAATCAACGTTGCCCATTGTCTCCCTTGATACAAGGACATTCAGTAAGTTTCCCGCCACAACAAATACCTTGTACAACAATGGCAGTCTAATAAAGTATCTCGTATCGTTAACACGTTTTTTCAGTCTCTCTCATTTTCTTAATCTTTCATACTAAGTACTCAATACTTCCTTTAATACTCAATACATTATATATATAACAACATGGTGTCAGAATACTAAAAGAACCCAAAATACAGAAACCAAAAGAAAAAAGAGGTTGAAATCATACTTCAAAGACGAAATGGAAAATTTACCGCATCCAAAAGACCTAGACTTTAATCAGGAAAATTTCGCCGCAGCATGGAAAAAGTGGAAAAAAGAATTCAATCTCTTTTTGATAGCAACAGAAAGTGACATGAAGCCAGACAAAGTAAAAACTTCAATGTTTTTAACTTGCATCGGTTCCAATGGCCGAGACATCCATTCCACTCTGGATTTCGATTCACCCGACGAAGAAATGAACCTTCAAACAGTAATCGAAAAATTCGATGCATATTGTGAACCCAGGAAAAACATAACTTTCCTGAGACACAAATTCTTCACATGTGGACAAGCGGAACATCAAAAATTCGATGAGTACGTGTTAGAGTTGCGCCAAAAGGCACAACAGTACGAATTCGGCAACCTGACAGACAGTCTCACCAAAGATATTCTGATATGTGGAATCAGAGACATGAGATTAAGAGAAAGATTATTGAGAGAACCAAATTTAGACTTACAAAAAACAATTCAAGCAGGTCAGAGTGCAGAGCAAACACGACTCCAATCAAGGATGTTAAATGCCTCATCCGAAACAAGAGATAACGAAATCTCGAGGGTATATAGTCAACACGACAGAAAAGGCGCCAAAACTCAAATAACTCGCCATATGCAATCCAGACATCAAAACGAACAAGGTGGAAGTGACAGAAAGCCCGCGAAGTTTCAAGCGCCAAGTCAACACTACGTCACTAACTGTCACTATTGTGTTTATAATCACAAAAGAAATAAATGCCCAGCATTTCACAAGACATGTGAAAAATGCAAGAAACAAGGACACTATGCAAAAATGTGCAAATCAAGAAAATTTGTACATAAAGTAGAGATACATACCGACGATGAATCAGATGACGATACACATGCACTCGAAATGATCACTGCAAATAATTCCCGCGTGCACAAAATCGAAAAGTTCAAGACTCCAAAAGACATTTGGACGGTCGAACTAAAAGTGAACAACTCGAATGTAACATTTAAAATTGATACTGGAGCAGACGTAACCGTACTGCCATTCAGAGAATATAAAAATATAATTCCAAAATAGCACAACTACAGAATTCAACACTACAAAATAATAAAACCACAAAAAGTGGACGACGAATAATTATTCCCTGTAGATACATATAAAAAAATAAATAAATAAATAAATAAATAAAAAGGAAGATGTTATGTAATCATCACAACAAACATGAACAGTCAACGTTGCCCATTGTCTCCCTTGATACAAGGACATTCAGTAAGTTTCCCGCCACAACAAATACCAACGGCAGTCTAATAAAGTATCTCGTATCGTTAACACGTTTTTTCAGTCTCTCTCATTTTCTTAATCTTTCATACTAAGTACTCACTACTTCCTTTAATACTCAATACATTATATATATATATAACAACAACAGTCATCGCCTCTTTTTAGCCAAAGATAAATAAAAACAACAAACGGAAAATATGACATGCCTCTGTGTGTGTGTGTGTGTGTGTGTGTGTGTGTGTGTGTGTGTGTGTGTGTGTGTGTGTATGAAGTTGAATTAAATACACAAATATGTGTGGTCAAACTTCATTTGTAGCTGTGAAGCTTACTGATGACCGGCGGAGAGGAGTCAAAACACGACTTTATACTTCAACAATCAACGGGTATATAAACAAACCAAGAAAACTGTCTTTTAAATATTTAAAATATAAACTGAGTGACATAATTACAGATGTGTACCCCCCCCCTCCGACTTTGTTGCCTCATAACATCCAGAAAGATGGATATTTTTTATGGAAATTTTCAACAAATACAGCTAAGATGCTGTGGATTCAGAGTAAATGGCTATTAAACGAATACGAAAACGAAAAACTGCGCCAACGAAAACAATTTTCCGCGCAGATTTCTTTATAATCATAATATATGCCATTTGAAAGGTATCTATATAAAATTTCGATGAAAAGATATCCATTTTCTTAAAGGTTATGAGGCAAAAAATCGTATCGTGTGAATTTTCCGAAAATCCTCTTCCCGGTTCTTTGGCACAATTTTTTTGTTTTCATAATTGTTTTATACACATTCTTTTACACCTGTTACACCTTGTTTGTTTGTTTGTTTTGGTCTGCTATTAAAATGAATTATTGTTTACATAATTGACAACCGGAATATTTAACGATTGATTTCTTTATTGCCCACAGGAGGTTAAACATAGAGGGAACATACACAATATGGGGACAAAAAAAATTAAAAAACAAATGATAGGATGAAAAATGAAAGCGATGTCAGCCGTGCTATCGAGCAACATCGCTTACTTGTCTTTCTTTCAATCGTACTCTAACATATCTACCCCGTACTATTCCTTTAGTTCTTTGTAATTTATTACTGGAGGCAGCCTGGTGTGATCGAGTTCAATACCTGGCTCAACCACGAAAAAATAGTGATTGGGCTGGAGATTGAGCTTATTATTAAAAAAAGATAATTACTAATTATCTTTTTTTAATAATTTTGATATATATTTAAAATAATATAAATTAATTAATCTTATGTATTGGCTTAAGTTTTTCATTGTATGATTTGCCTAATAGTGGTTTTATCTCTAATTTAATATAATATAATATTTTACTATAAAATTGGATTCAATCCTAAATCTGATTTTTCCCTGTAAGTTTGGATTTATTCCCTAATATTTGATTATATATATATATGTATATATGTATATATATATATATATATATATATATATATATATATATATATATATATATATTTGTAAAAAATGAAGTTCGAAAATGCTGCTATATTATACAATTTTTAATTTTATATATACATTATAACATGTTTCAGTTCCTGAAATGAACCTTATCAAAAAAAGTTATATATAAAAAAAGACAGCTCATGCCGTCAAACACAAGAAATTCATTTATAATACACAACGGAGTCAGACATCTTAGAGTTCATGTATAGTTGATATATAGTTTGAAGTAAGTTCATTCATGCTATATGTTCAAAGTGTTCGATGCAGTGGCCCACGGTGGCGATACGTATTCAATACAAAAAACAGATCAAAGTGGTGGAAAGCAGTCAATACAGAAGATTGATGTTTCCGAAAGAGCGAGGAATTCATTTTTACCTTAAGCAATTGTGATGACCCATGGTGGGTGTTCGCTGGGTGGTTCTAGTGAGTCTTGTGAATTGCTCGGTTTTATAATGCCTGTTAGGTGGTCAGTCCAGCGTAGCGTGACGTCATCAACGTTTTGACCAATCGTTTCGTTAGGTGGCTTTAGTCAAGCAGATCGGGACGTCATCATCATTTTGACCAATCGCTGTATTATAACTGCCTCTTGTCTGTTTCCTGTTTTGACCAGTCGCTTCGTTAGTCAAGCAGAACGGGACGTCATCCAGATTCTGCCCAATCATGACTTATAGCTACATTAGATCTGTCCCCTGTCTGTACTTGTTAGGTGACTAGTCAAGCAGAAAAGGACGTCATCAATATTCTGACTAATGACTGTCCCCTGTTTGTATCCTGTCCATTCTAGCAGAACTAGACGTCATCAACTTGTTGACCAATCAGAATCGGGTATGACCCTTAGCTGTATCGTATGTATCAGGGTCAGATTTGCACGAAAGAATTTTTTTCCCTTTTTTACTAAGGCATATTTCCGTCAGTGCGAGTGTCTGTTTAAGGTAGCGGCCGTGGTGGAATTTTGCTTCTCCTTTTCGGAGGGCTTATCTTT
>NC_043000.1:108778337-108830837 GCF_006345805.1 Octopus sinensis | reverse complement strand
ACTCTTATAAATTCCAATTTTAATATATTTTCATCAAAATGTGGTTTTCAAGAATCTTTTATTACCTTGCACTGCTGTTTTGTAGTGTAATAAAGAATAACAAACACATACAAAGAAAAGTCAGGCGAAACATGTCGCAAAAATTATACTAATTGGGAATCGGTTGTGTAAATGTTTTTAAGCGACTAACAGAAAACTGCCTGGAGTGCGGTCTTTCTACTAGTATATTCAAAGGTGTGAAACAAAATAAAACGGTTGCGACCAGAGTGGTTATGAATTGACATTTTTTCGATTTCCCTTCCGTGTAATGCTCATTGTACCATATGTCCTCCATAGGAATGCTCTTCATTCTCTCATACCAGCATAAAATGTATTTTAATGTCGTTTTCGATCCTAGCATATGAATTGGGAGAAACATTGGAGTATTCGTGTTTTAATCCAAAATGGAGACAAACACCATTTCTCCATGTGACCGGTTTGAAAAGTTGTTAAGATTTTAAGATATTTTCATAACATGAAACTAACGGTAGCCTTAATGCAGAAATGTGTGTGTGTGTGTGTGTGTGTGTCCAACTGAGCTTGATATGTTGTTAGAACGCTGAATACTGCGTTACTAGCCCTGAGAGAATGTAGGGTTACAGAATGAGTGAATGTGAGTGCAATAAAATTGAACATGAAATTATATATCTAAACTATAATAAAGAAAGCTGCTTTTTAATTAGTTTGGATTATATTAACTTTTACTGAAAGACGTTTTTTTGGTGTCCTGTACCCATATATGCATGTATATATACATGTAGAGGTAGGTACGTACATATATGTATGTATATATGCATATGTTTTATTTATTTATTAATTTATTATATGACGGAACGCACGCATCCATTTCTAAGTAAAATTGTTCTTAATATTAATAATGATGCGCACTCTTAACCTTTCTCTCCCACTCCCTTTCTCAGCCTTCATTCTTTTGGCTTTCCTTTTCTTCTACCTTACTGTCTCTTCCCCTCTCTCTCTCTCTCTCTCTCTCTCTCTCTCTCTCTCTCATTCTTTTCTCTACAACCATTCCCTTTTTCTCTCTCCCTTTCTCTTACTCCTCCTCCTCCCTCCCGTCGTTGACCCGCGACGAGAGCTCTGCTACAGTCTTTCTTTCCTGGCTGTCTTCAAGTAGAGACGGCACTTTCTGTTGCTCCTCCGCCGTTCTCAAAAATACCGTTCGTATTATTTTATCTCGTTCGGCTTAACTGCCCTTCTTGTTTGTGTTACTGTTATTCTCCTTGTCCTGTCTTTTACTGTTTATATTTTGTACTGTCGTTACTGTCCTGGTTTTGTTACCATTTTTACCCCTCCGCAAAATAATCTCAAATTTTATTTAATTTGATTTTCGCGGGAAGGAAATTTTCATTGAAGTCATGTATCGCCTTGACCTTCGAAACGTGGAGTAGATGAAACAAAGGCGACTGAAGAAGAGGAATTTTCCTTGTTTTGTATGTCCTGTACTCTATTTTTTCGTTGTTTAAGAAAATGTCCATTTCCTTGGTTTTGTGTTTATGTTTTCGTTTCTCATTGTGTTCGACGTTTTTTTGGTGTCCTGTACTCATATATGCATGTATATGTACATGTAGAGGTAGGTACGTACATATATGTATGTATATATGCATATGTTTTATTTATTTATTAGTTTATTACATACATACATACACACATACACACACACATACACACATACACACATACATGCACACATACACACATACATACATACATACATACATACATACATACATACATACATACATACATACATACATACATACGCACGCACGCACGCACGCACGCACGCACGCTTCCACCTACTACTAACGTATACGTTGCAATTACAAGTATAAGCTATAGCATTCAGTAATCTAAAGTGTTATGATTTGCGCAATAATTGGAGTCTCGCAGTGTCTGAAAGATGAATTTACTTCATCCCAAGAGCCTTTTTTCGAGTAGTTACTGACTGAGACAAAGAGTAATAATGAAAGAAAAAAAATTGCTATTATGTGTTTATGCATGTGTTTGATGTATATGTCTGTATATACGTATCTGTAGGTGTGTATGTATATATATATATATATATATATCTATATATATCTATATAAACGGCAGTTTGTCTGTGCGTGTTTCTGTGTGTCTGTTTGCTTGTACCCTCACCCTGACCACGGCTTTCAACCGATTCTGATGAAACTTGACACACACATAGCCCAATGTCATAATTCAAAACTAACGCAGCGAAAATTTTGAAAAGTTCCCCCAGTTCTGAAAAAAATCGATAAATTCGACATGGGGTCGAGAATCAGGAATACGAACCACAAACTGTCTAGGGGACGCAACTCTACCTTTTTTAAATCTCAAAAAAAAATTTACCATCATTTTTTCCATTTTTTTGCTATTTTTTGGCTATAACTCTCTAAAAATGCTTTATAGTTATTTCCCTTACAAACCTGAGCAACGCCGGGCGATACTGCTAGTATATATATATATATATATATATATATATCACACTTACATACGTGTGTGTGTTTATGTCGAAACTTTACAATATATTATGACATGGTTATTTATAATATATTATATAACTACGATAATGTTAAATGTGTCGAAATGTTTTTTAGATTCTAATTTCGCTCCTATATACAGCGCGTTCGAATTCCGCCTAGGCTACCTTTGACTTACACTATCTTTGGGAAATAAAACACATCAGTTTTATACTGTTGATTGATTTAATCAATTCTATTCCTTTCTTACAACTCTGTAGCCACATGCCAACGTAAGAAATCTATTTTGTAAATGAAAGCGTTAAAATATACAGTATGGATTCGAGTATATTACTGGTAGGTTTTTATTATATTGAACTTCGAGTGTTCTACCCACTCAGGTCCAAAAAAGATTCTGCCTCACAGACATAGAAAAGCAAAACTAAACACCATAAGATACTGGTTATTTTCTCTGCTTGGCCACTCATCGCTTTATTAAAATCCTATAAAAGATCGTTTAACATTATACACGTAGCCTTGTTTATCATTGATTTATTCATCAATGATTTGGAAAACTCGTTACACTTAATTGTAAGGCATACTATACTTTTCTAGGATTGATTTGTGATGACATAGGTTGACGATCAGCCGAAGATTTTGCTTGGACCGCAAACCATCCGCCACGCAACCGCCCACAATGTTCGTCTCCCCAGAATTCACTATCACCTGTGTTTACGAGACCATATTGTACGGCTGCGTATTTTTTATACGGGTTTACATACTCGTACCCATCAACATGGGGCTAGTGAACAGAAAATTACGATGGCGCCTCAGCCTTACAAACGTCGCATCTCTACATAAAAGGTAGGAATGATCACGAAAATGCGTGACAATGGACGTTTCACTGCTATGAACCATAAGTTGGATGTCAAAGAATCTAGCATTCATTCCATTCACAAAATGTCTGCGGGTGATTCATTTGTCCCTCGCTTTTCTCTTCTTACCAAACCCCTATGATGAATGAGGTGAGATGTATTAGACACTAAATTCTGTTTAACTTAAGGATCAGGACATCAAGTCTATCATGTAATTAATAGGTGTGGACATGAGGACACGTGACATAGTGGTTATGATGTTGCATTTTCAATCGTGAGATGTTGGTTTCGATTCCCGAACCGGGTAGTGTGTTGTGTTCTTGAGCAAAACATTCCATCTCGCGTTGTTCTGCGATCACTTCGACATCTGACGAGTGGAACATCAACGACGACTTATAATGGCCGGAGTGAGCTAAGAGCTAATGCACAACACAAACATTTGAACACTAAAAAAAAAAAAAATCATTTGTGTTATTGTTCAGCAAGAAATTGCAAAACCTTCATCTAACGTTGACAAGAAGAGAGTCCACGAGAGTCCTCAGGAGTCCACAGGAGTCATGGGACAATAAAGTGCTTCAAGGAATACATTATATTGTTTCTTCTTTCTCGGTTTCCTTCTTTAAATTCAGGGGGTGAATTGATTATGTCTTCCAGTGTGCTAAATATTGGCTTCAAATGTCAGCACAAGGCCAGCAATTTCAGGCAGGTGGGGATGAGTCGATTACATCGACCCCCAGTGTTCAACTGGTACTTATTTTGTCGATCCCGAAAGAATGAAAGGCAAAATCTGAGTTCAAATTCCGCCGCGGCTGGCTTTGTCCTTGTACCAAAATTTGAAGCCAATATAAGAAGGAATCAAGGTGGCGAGCTAGCAAAATCGTTACCGAGCACAATGCTTAGCAGCATTTCGTCGTTCTGAGTTCAAATTCCACTGAGGTCATCTTCGCTTTCCGTCCTTCCGAGGTCGATAAAATAAATATCAGTTGATCAGTGGGGTTGATGTAATCGATTAGCCCTCTCTCCCGAAATTGCTGGCCTTGTGATAAAATTTAAATTAATATTAGAAGGGACCTTAATAGCAAAATCAGAATAGGCTGAACAAGGTGTGTTGCGGTACTTATTTCGGTTTATGCTCTGAGTTCAAATCCTGCCAGGTTTGACTTCTAATTCTAGATCACACAGGGTTTAATAATATACGTGTTGGTCAAATACTGATTGTAGTTTAAACAACTTTTCGTTCTTCATATTTGTGGCTCGAATTTGAATAAATGCTGTGTGGTATAAAGTACATCAGTAGAATAGACATGTAATATTGAGTACAATATAAACATTTAATATAGAGTACCATATAGATACGCTGCGACGGACCGACATCTCGTCCAGGTAGGGAACCTATACGCCAATGAAACCGGGAAACCGGCCCTTATGAGCCAGGCATGGCTGGAGAAGGAAGGAACGAACAACAACATATAGATACGTAATACATAGTACTGCATATACATGTAATGTAGAGTACGATATAGAATAAAGTTAACGCCTGTTTCGAGACTCGCAACCCATTAAGATGCAGTTCGTTCCAGTTTCCATAACGTTTAAGTGACCGAGAGAGCAAACTCCCAGTCCGCCGCAAGATTAACCCCTGGATGCTACTGGTACTCATTTCAGCGGAGTAGACACCCGGTCCGGCTGTCGGTTCACCACCTTATGATGGTGATCCAAATCCCCTAAACACTAGGCCACGTTTTGTTATGAACTGTATTACATTTTATAAATTTTGATTAACCTTAACTGCCTCTGGTACTCATTTTCAGCTGAATGCCCTGGAGTAACGTAAAAAAGGAGTACCTTACTTAAGGATACCCCGCGCCATTCAGTCCAGGAATTGAACCTACGACCTTAGAATTATGAGCCTAACACCTTAACTATTAGGTCATACGCCTTCACTGTGGTATAAGAATACTGTTAAGTAGAACAGAAATGCAATGTAATTCTGTCGAGTCTTGATTTGTCGTACTGCAATGCTTCCTTCATTTTAATAATGCCGTGCTTCACAAAAGATGTGAACTGAATTATCAAACAAGCAACCAATTCCAGTATTCCAATATTTCCATTCTAGGAAGGTGGCGAGCTGGCAGAATTGTTAGCACGCCGTATTTCGTCTGCCGTTACGTTCTGAGTTCAAATTCCACCGAGGTCGACTTTGCCTTTCATCCTTTCGGTGTCGATAAATTATGTACCAGTTACGCACTGGGGTCGATATAATCGACTTAATCCGTTTGTCTGTCCTCTCTGTGTTTAGTCCCTTGTGGGTAGTAAAGAAATAGGTATTTCGCCCGTCCTGGGGTCGATGTAATCAACTTCCCCCTCCCCCAAATTTCAGGCCTTGTGTCTATAATAGAAAAGAATATTTCTGTTCTAGATATTTCGTTTGCTTCTTTCGTGACACTTGAGTCCGTTTCGTCTGGTACCATTTAGTTGCAGGAACATTGCCAAACATGTACGACTGCTGTTACAGCGCATGCCCTAATACTGCTACTACTACTAGTATTATAACCTGTTCTCCTATCGCAGGCGATGCTGATATTCTATATACCTTATGTCTCCAATGTGCCGAATAATAAAGGGAGAGAGAGAGAAAGAAATAAGATGGTCGTTACTTATTAGTTCTCCATCTTGAGAGATTAGGACAAAATAGATTAGAGCAATCAGATTTCGTCCTCAATCCCTTCGTGGCATCCTCTCTTGAGCTTATCTAATTAGCTTGCTGTCAAAATAACCTTCTCTACTTACTCTTCAAATATTCCATTAAACCGTCTAAAACACGGGGAAAGATATTGCAATCTCGAACTGACAGTTCCGCAAAATATATGGATTTTACCTTCGCTGATAAAAAAAGATTTAAATATTTTACCATGAATGATGAGAAAAACATTAGAAAAAGGAAAATCCAAACGTTTTATGGGATTTCTATTTAAAACTAGAAAGCGAGCTGGAGGAAAAAACACACGATATAGAGCTTTCCCGATAAAAACAAAATGGAGAAAACCAGCTAAATAATTAACGATGTCATAACTTTTGGTGCAAAAAGATTGTGAAAACAAATATATACAGATAGAATAACCTATTACAGAATCCTAAAATTTGGTGTTGGAAGAATGGTGTTTCAGAAGTAATTCATATCACCCCTGATAACAGCAGCGTTTAAGTTTGTTCAACAAATTCTAAAACAGATTAATTTCATATCACCGTGAATTAATCCATTACAAAAGTCAACAGATACGATATTAAAATAATAATGCTTTCTCAGATCGGCACAAGGCCTCATGTTTGTAGAAGACGGGTCGTAGCGAGTTCACTCTGATACAGTAAATACTTGGTACTTATTATGTAGACCCAAAAGAGGTGATGAGCTGGCAGAACCGTTAGATCCTCGGACAAATGCTTAGCAGCGTTTCATCTGGTTCGTTACGTTCTGAGTTCAAATTCCGCCGAGGTCGACTTTACCTTTCATCTTTTCGAAGTTGGTAAAATAAGTACCAGTTGAACACCGGGTTAATGAAATTGATATACCCCTCCCCTAAAACTGTTGGTCTTGTGGAAAATTTTGAAATCATTATTTAGAGCCAGAGACGCGGAAACTAAAGACGGGTCTTGAATTCAGAGTGAAGTAAATACTGAAAGGCAACCTCGCTGTTCTATTATTTTAGTCAAACTACGGCAAAATAGGGATTTCTTATTTACTCATACCGCCAAAAACTATGCCGTGGTTATTGTTGTTATTGTCGTTGTCCACCAGGTCAGATTTGATCCATCAGATTTTTCAAAGAAGGAAAGACAGCATCATTAGTTTTTTTTAGAGCTGCCAAGACTGGTTTAAAATACGATAAGATTTTCTCCTCAGAGTGGGGACTTCGCCCGAAAATTTGCAACAGATTGGACTCCATTAAAGACGTCCACATGTCAAGTATCAGTGTTAAGCCGGGAAAAGGATGAAAGAACAGGAAGGGGCCTTCCAAAGGGCTTCTTCAAAATTTCCAACTATTAAATTCCACTCACAGAGCTTTAGTCGACCTGAGACAAGGATTAATGGTGTTCAAGCCATTTTCAATAATGTTACTATAGTGTATACCGTCCGGTCAGCAGCACTCTGCGCGCGCATGTGTGTGTGTGTGTATGTTCTCTTTTGTTTCTAATTTCAATTTTTCCTCTGAGGAAGGAGTTGGTTTCTTAGAAAAATACAAAGATCCATCATTGGAAACTGTTTCATTTCAAATTTGAGAAAAGTCTTTCATATTTTCACTGTTTCACTTCCACATTGTAATGGGCGAGTTAGTTTGGTTGATTTCTTTTACTGAAAACCCCAGCTCATCCAAATTGTCAATTAGGCACTTACTCACAAAATCAAGTGCACCAATTATTATTATTATTATTATCATCATTCAGTAGTTTTATTTTTATAGCGTGCTTTCACTTCACTACCGAGCGCAGCTCTGTGTGCCTTGGATATGTGCTGTGATTTGTTGTAATGCTCTGATGGTTACTGTATTGAAAATGTTCTGCGTAGGATGTGTGCAGTGCCTAGTAGTGCAATTTTCTGTATGTTTTATGTGTTTGTAAGTCCTGGTGTTTTTGTTATGTATTTGTCTGAATATTTTTTTATCATGCCTAATGCACCTACTATGATAGGAATTGTTTCTGTTTTTAGATTCCACATTCGAATTATCTCTATTTCCAGGTCTTTGTATTCTAAAAGTTTCTCCATTTCTTTTAGAGACACGTTGTCATCTGCTGGTATTGATACATCAATTAGGAAACATTTTTTTCCTTCATGATCTCTGACAACTATATCTGGCCTATTGGTCTTAATTTCTCTATCTGTGTGTATTGGCATATCCAAGAGTAGGTTGCTTTCTCGTTTTCTGTGACCTTTTCTAGTGTGTGCCATACCATCTTTTTAACCAAATTCACTCACAAGGTATTGTTTGAATCGGGTCTATAGTAGAAGACACTTGTCCAATATGCCGTGCAGAGGAACTGAATCCAAAACCACGTGGTTGCAAAGGGGGTTTCTTGACCAATTTCTTCTTCCCATCCTTCCACTTGTCACAGCGGTCCTATGAAAGATGAAGGACATTGCTTTCTCTTCTGATAAAAAGCTAGAAAAAAGAAAAACTCAACGTAGAAATGAAAGATGAAATCGACCGGGGTGAAATTTGAACTCGGAAACTCAGCGGACGAAACTACGTATTGTAACACATGTAATACAGATGTTAAGTGATCCTTGTACCATCTTTATTGGCCTTTCAACACTAAAACATCTTTATAGCGAGGTTAAATTTTGTTTTTCGCCCACTGAATTATGTCAAATAGATTACTGGGTTAAAACATTCTTCCTGTTTGCCAAGATAAACTGAATGAACCAATTCGTTCGCAAGTTTCCTTTCATTTTCAACCGGAAGTAGCAATGTTTTGGTTTCAATGTAGACGAGATAACAACGGTCGTTTCATCTGAGATGTTATTACCAAACTGTGCTAGAACTAGAGAGAAATGGAAAAATAGAGAGAAGGGTGGACGGAGAAATGGAGAAGTAGAGAGACGGGTGGAAGAGGGGTGGGCGGAGAAGTGGAGAAGCAGAGACAGGGATGGACGGAGAAGTAGAGAGATGGGTGAACGGAGAAATGGAGAATTAGAGAGAGGAGTGGATAGAGAAAGAAACAGAGACAAAGGAGAGAAACTCTGCCCTACATCTTGTAAGGCGTGTCTAGTCTTTCCCTGAATTTTCAATGTATACCGTTTCTGCTGTTACTTTCATCAGTTTCTTTCTTTCTTCTTTTATTATTAACAGAAAAAAAAAAGGAGATTGATGTCTGCAAAGACAAAGCTAGCATTTTACCCTTTCACTGATATTTTAAACAAATTAATGTTTCACACCCTAGAGGATTCAATATCATCTTTCTAGTTAACCGTTCCGGCTTCCATCTATTTAAGGTCTCAACTGAAAAACGGAAAGAAGCTTTCAGTTGAGTTAAGTAGAGAAGGATGAGATCCTGCGTATAACTTTAAACTGCGTCCGGGAGTGAGAACTTTGATATGGGAGTGCCAGGATTTTGAGAAGTGTGAGATCACCCCTTAGCTATTATTGTCCCCAGGTCTACTCTAACCCGAAGTACTAGCCCCTGTTAGGGTTCCAGCTTTTGGTTCATTACCATGTCACGGAATTACCTCCGGAAGAAAGTCACTCACAAACGCTCGAACGGATCCAATGCCGATGAGGCCCTTCAGCTCTGTAGCTGCTCATCTCAGAAAAGATAAATCCACAGAAATCCTGCATCTTGTTAACTACTGGGCTTATGGCACTTGTTGCACCAGACCAATACAAGTTTGAAGAACAAGAGAACGCGACTGGCTTTGCACAAATCATGCTTCCTTGTATAATAAACCTCTGTTGCTTTGTGGGGTAATTTATTGAGCGTTTTAAAAGGCTAAGGGAATAAACTGCCACGGAAAATCAAAAGGAGAGACCCTAAAGCATCGTGCATGTTGCAAACTGTGACTTATCTTTCCTTTATGGTGCATCCATGAGTTGAAAAGTGGTGAGTGTATTTGGGGGCTAAGTACTTGCTTCTACAAACAGCCCATTGAGAACAGTGGTTGTTGAGTTGCTCTTTCTGCAACATTGTCGATCAAAACACGAAAAGAGCGAACCAGAATATAATAGAGGAATCTGTAGAACATCGATACATTCAGTTCCCGTAAGGAGAATACTTTTAGCTCGTGTCAGTCAACAGAGAAAGACAGAAGAGAAAGGTAAAGGAGTTGTTGACCTGCCGCGGTGGGCAATTGGGTTTGGGGCCATTCTCCAAATTTATCATCAGATTAACAGCTATCATCGCTGATTCTTGCTAGTTTTTACTCAGAATATAAGAGGAGCGTCGTTTCAATGCTTCAATGAAGCAGTGACCAATGGTTTGTAGACATTTTAGTGTTTTTATAAAGACGCAGGATCATGATTATTCTTTTTGTTACACATGATATGTTATAAGCGCAATTGTACGGTTAAGTAGTTTGTTTCGCATCCAAGCGATTTTAAGTTCAGTCCCACTTCGTGCTACTTTGGGTAAATTTTTTCTACTGTTGCCCCTCGTGACCCTCGTGAGTGAATTTGGTAAAGAGAAGTTGTGCAAAAGTCTGATGGGGGGGGGGGGGCAGCGTGTATGTGTGTGTGTGTTTTCTCTTCTTTTAATTCAGTGGTCATGAGCTGAATACCCGAACCATTAAGCCAGGCGCCTTCACATGACTGCACGTGTGAAAGAGAATGCAACAAATACAGAGAGACAGACAGACAGACAGACAGACAGACTGACAGACTGACAGACAGACAGACATGGGTATTCAGCATGTTTATGCCGGGCCTTAATCGACCATGTTTACTACATCGACACACTTTACACCTGTTACATGGCAAAAACATATTTTTCTCTTCACTCCTAGACCAAACTTCATTGTTGTTGCAGTTGTTGTTGTTGTTGTTGTTGTGGCGGTGGTGGCGTCGGTGGTGGTGGTGGTGGTGCTATTATCTTCCATGTATGTTGATATATGGAAATTTATATTATATACACGTATTTCCTGGTGCTAGGGACTGGCCACATATTTAGTATGTGCGTGTGGATTTGTGTGTGTACATATGCGTGCGTGCATAATATTAATGTACAGGTTAATTTCTGAACCTAAATATGTATGAATGTACGTATGGATGGATGGATGGATGGATGTATATGTGCAGATTTGTATGTTTTGTTTTGTGTATGTCTTCTCATGCATATAGTTGTATATCTAGACACGCTCATATATACTTAAATGATAAACTTCTGGAAAGTTTTACAGATTTTTATGTATGTATGTCATTATTCATTATTTCAAGATTTCTTGCCAATAGAAAAAGGGCCGGTTTCTAACCTAGATCCAAGGCTCCTTCATTGTATGTATGTATGTATGTATGTATGTATGTATGTATGTATGTATGTATGTTTATTGGACACCCTGCGGGATGAAAAACAAAACCCGTCAAAGGGCGGAGGAACTCTTGAGAGTCAACGGCCATCCAATAAATGCCTTAAGGCTGTATCATGCGCGGCGACATAGAAATAATCGGACTGAATACCCGATCGCGCGGTTAAACCATTGGGAGTGAAGGACTCCTAGCCTTTGTTAGGGCATCCTTCTAGGAGAAGGTAAATCAGGAAACTGGGATAACACCGATAC
The DNA here is from genome assembly GCF_006345805.1 of Octopus sinensis. Taxonomy (NCBI): domain Eukaryota; kingdom Metazoa; phylum Mollusca; class Cephalopoda; order Octopoda; family Octopodidae; genus Octopus; species Octopus sinensis. The sequence continues at coordinate 108,819,180 of NC_043000.1, read as the reverse complement.
AAAACCTGCGGCTCAGTGGTTACCGATGATGTTGACTTGTTCTTTTCGGATTATGGCTGCTGTTGCTTAGTGAGTGGGATTGAATCAGTGCACAGCCTTTCCTCACTTTAAAAAAAGTCTCCTTGCACAGGCATTGCACGATAACAACATTGATTAAGCTTCGTGCAATGGCCATACTCGATAACGAGGGGGCAGCCACAATGTATGTATGTATGTTTAATTCATATACGAGTTACCTTCTGTACATACATATGTAGCGAATATTGCATACATGAAGTGGATACGATCCACCATAGCCAAATTTAAGCTAACACTGCTACAGAACTTTTCCCACGGTGGAACAATGGTTTTTCTCTGACAGCAGTTATTACATTTCCCCGATGCCATTAGCTAGGCCAAAATAATGTCTTGACCACTTGACCCTTTCTAACCTCTCCTACTTCACCAAAAGCTAGAGTGGAGTGGCTGTGTGGTAAGTAGCTTGTTTACCAACCACATGGTTCCGGGTTCAGTCCCACTGCGTGGCACCTTGGGAAAGTGTCTTCTACTATAGCCTCGGGCCGACCAAAGCCTTGTGAGTGGATTTGGTAGACGGAAACTGAAAGAAGCCCGTCGTATATATATATGTTTGTGTATCTGTGTTTGTCCCCCTAGCATTGCTTGACAACCGATGCTGGTTTGTTTATGTCCCCGTTACTTAGCGGTTCGGCAAAAGAGACCGATAGAATAAGTACTGGGCTTACAAAAGAATAAGTCCCGGGGTCGAGTTGCTCGATTAAAGGCGGTGCTCCAGCATGGCCGCAGTCAAATGACTGAAACAAGTAAACGAGAGAGAGACCACCAACTAAATCTATTGTTCTCAATGATATATCTATCCTTCTGGATCTTAATATAAGCAAGCACATCCCAAGCAAATATCAGTTGGTCACCAACCGGTGACAACTCAACGAGGTCTGGCTGACCAACCTTGGTCAGAGGGAGAAAGGAGCTGTAAGACAACACCCTATAATTCTCTCTAGCTCTAATTCTGTTCTTTCACAACATCATTCTATCTGTCTCAGCAATTAGCAATGAAGAGGACCCAAATATTCTACCGCAACAAACTTTCTTTCGCATGCTTTTGGGATTTATCAACCTGCCCGTCGAGACAAGGTATTTATAATGTAACGGTAAATAAATTACTTTCTTTAAACTTTATGAAGTGTCCATCTTACACATATTACGACTTGCTGTTTTAATAACAAACTCTTATCGTCACAAATGCTGACTCCAACATTTCATCAATAATAATGTTTTCTAATAAATTTCTACCGTTACCATTGGTAACTGTACCAACTCAATTATTTCCGTTACACATACATACATACATACAAAGATGAGTTCTTCCATCGTTATCGACGACGACCGAGGACATCATATGGAAGAAGGCAGGCACAGTATGTCTGGCTGTAGCCAAACAGTCTGATGCATGTTCAGAAGGCTCAACCGCACTTTTTTGCGCACAGTTTTCTTTATGGTCCTGTTGTCCTGTTCAGTTCGTAGGGGCGGTACCTTTATTGGTGCAGATTCGCCAGACAGGGCAGCCTTGCACTTGTGCTTCCCAAGCGTCGGAGTTGATCTCAAAGCTTTTCAATGAGGCTTCGAGTGTGTCCTTGAAACATTTTTTTTCTGTCCACCTTGCGAGCACTTGCCTTCCACCAGTTCGCTGTAAAACAATTTTTAGGGGAGTCGTGTGTCAGGCATTCGAACAAGGCTGCCCTACCCCTATCTAACCTGCATTCTTAGTAGAGTGTAAAAGCTTGGTAGATCAGCTCAAGAGAGGACAGACAGAAACAGGCAGGCAGGCAGACAGACAGAAAGATAGATAGATAGATAGATAGATAGATAGATAGATAGATAGATAGATAGATAGATAGATAGATAGAGAGAGAGAGAGAGAGAGAGAGAAATAGATAGATAGAGAGAGAGAGAGAGAAATAGATAGAGAGAGAGAGAGAAATAGATGGATAGAGAGAGAGAGAGAAATAGATAGATAGAGAGAGAGAAATAGATAGATAGAGAGAGAGAGAGAGAAATAGATGGATAGAGAGAGAGAGAAATAGAGAGAGAGAGAGAGAGAGAGAGAAATAGATGGATAGAGAGAGAGAGAGAGAAATAGATAGATAGATGTAATTTAAGATTGGTAATAAAAACAAAACTAGAATGCAAAACATATACACGCTTTGGATCTTTTCGGTTTGAACGGCAGTTTTTAACATAATTTCTAGGAAACCAAAAAATTTAAAACTTCGTATACTGGTAGAATGTGTTTATAAAACATCTTTTTCTCTTGGCTTTATTGAGAAAATTCTGTTGTTTGTAAGATATTTGTTGTGGTTTTTTCTTAAATTTCTGCAATTTGAACTAATCACTGACGTCCATTGAGGTAAAAAACATTCTCTGCCGTATGAATATGTCCCTCGTTTAAGAAACAGATTGGATTTATCTACATTTGTAAAGAAAAAAAGATACCCTTCCCCCCACCCTAACCCTAATCCTAACTAACCCTAACCCTAAAACAGATTGAAATGCAATAGATCGATTCTAGGGTCATAATTATGGGTGACAATTTCATATGAGACCGCTAGAAAAAACTGCCGTTCAAACCGAAAAGATCCTACGCTTTTATTAATAATTGCATTGATGTATTCTAAAAGGATTTTCGAATCAACTCGTAAATTATATTTCTTTACTACCCACAAGGGGCTAAACACAGAGGGGACAAACAAGGACAGACAAATGAATTAAGTCGATTATATCGACCCCAATGCGCAACTGGTAGTAAATTAGAAATTACATTAAATTAGCAGAAAACCACTTGGGAGGAAAAGTATGTGAAATATTGAAGGGAGGTAATATGTCTGGCGTTGAAAGACTCGTCGTGGTGAACCTCTGCTACTCTAATTCTAACAAGAAGATATTAAAATGAACAGAAATTGTTTTAGAGGGAAGATTTGCTCGTAATATACAAAGACAAAACCTAATTTAGAAATTATGAATATCATTTTTTTCCCATAAAATAAGCTTTTTATTTAATTTTATTTCAAAGATACCTCATATCTATAAACCCCAGAATTTTTTCACAGAACAACGTGATTCCTCGGAAACCCTTTTTGAAGAAAAAAAAAACCCACTCTATTCTACACATCATTTTCCCCTGGTAACTGTTGGTATCAGGAATTAGCAGATCTTTTACAAATCCTCGCTAATCTATCGAACTTCGAAAGCTGCAATAAGACATTGGGGTAATAGCATTCAACAGTTCGTGTAATTAAGTTCTTACTGTGGGTGACCAAAAGAAATGTATTTTCGAGATACGAATGAATGTCACAACTTCCTGTACCCATATCTTTAAATAATTAGGCTTTTGAACTTTTCCAGAATTTCTCATTTATTTTCAGAAAATTGTAAAAGTTTTATTTTTTTCACCCGATGTGGCAGACGGAGTTATTTCCCTTGTATCTGGTTTTTCTTCCCGAAATATTTTTCTCTTCTTTTTTATGTCAACCTTTTAAGAACAAATACAAAACTTTCTATCGATTGATGGTGCCAATGTCCTTCCTCAAGTAGACTCGCGCGCAAGTCTCTAATTATATTATTATGAATATTAAATGCGTCTCATGTACGAAATTACTAGTTATTATTACGCTTCGTGTGTACATGCGCACAATGTATGTATAAAAATGTCAATATATTTATCAACACGCACACATGTGTGTGTATATCTGTAATTCTGTATACATATATGCTTCTTTCCATGCGGTTCAGGACAATCGATGTTGGTTTGTTTGTGTCTCCGTAAAATAACGGTTCGACAAAAATAAACTCATCAATTAACTAGCAGAGAAAAATAAGTCCTAGAGTAGATTCGTTTGGTATTACTAGCGAAGACTGGACCCGGTGCTCCCACACGCGCAGTCGCGCGTCCGCGCTAGCTAGTCGTAAGTAGTCGATCCTACTACGACTTGCGCGTATGCAAATGAGTTGTGTTGTAGGTTGGAAGACAACCAATGGGTCTAATTAATGATTAAGACAAGGGTGATGGTGGTGGGGTGATTTAGTGTAAATAAACAAACAAGAAAACATCAAAACAAAACCCTTCATGGAATGCTGTAATATGCTCTCCTCTCCCGCTCAGACTTTCTTACACACGTGTAATGAACTGTTACCAAAATATCTTCATCTTATCAAATCCTTCAATCGATATCAACTTTCCATTCCTTATCATCTTAAGGATATTTTGTTTCTTCTCTCATTACACACACACACACACGTACAATATATACACACACACACACATATGCGCACATATACACACGCACACATACATACACACATATACACACACATATATATACTCACATACACACACACAATATATACTCACATACACATATATACACATGCACACACACATATATATATATACATATATACCTGAATGATGTACCTACTATGGATGCTGTCCAAAAACTAAAAACTAGTAAAAGAATATATCACACATAAACACATATATAATATCTATTTGTATCGGTGTGTATATACACATACACAAGATTAAAAACTAAAGAATATGAAAACTAAAAGAATATATCACACACATTTTATTTGATTTGAGTAAAAAAATCATATACATTGTTCTAAGAAATAATTTATTTACTTTCTTTAAAAAATTCTTTTATTTTATTCTGTAAAATCAACTCATTTGCATACGCGCAAGTCGTTCTAGGATCGACTACTTACGACTAGCTAGCGCGGACGCGCGACTGCGCGTGTGCGAGCACCGGGTCCAGTCTTCGCTCGTAGTATCGATTTGTTTAACTAATCCCTTCAAAGCGATGCTCTAGCTTGGCTGCGGTTGAAACAATGTCGGTACTACTAGCGAATATAGGCGGCGAGCTAGCAGGAACGTTAGCACGCCGGGCGAAATGCTTAGCGGTGTTTCGTCTGTCGTTACGTTGTGAGTTCAAATTCCGCCGAGGTCGACTTTGCCTTTCATCCTTTCGGGGTCGATAAATTAAGTACCAGTTACGCACTGGGGTCGATGTAATCGACTTAATACCAATGTCTGTCCTTGTTTGTCCCCTCTGTGTTTAGCCCCTTGTGGGTAATAAAGAAATAGGTACTACTAGCGAACAGTGGTCTCGGTGCGCGCATCCGCGATAGCTAGTCGTAAGTAGTCGATCCTACAACTAAATAAATAAATTATTTTTTATAAACAAACTAAGGTTAAGGCTAGGATTAAAAAATTTTTGGATCTTTTCTTTTTGAAGGCCAGATTTCAACACAATTTCTAGTTAAATCTTCGTATACTGGTAGAATGTGTCAAAAGGAAACATTATTTAATCATTTGCTGCATCTAAAACTGAGACAACATCCTGTAACTAACCCTCACCTCCCCCTAACCCTAAATTTTTTTTCTTAATTGTTAAATTAATATAATTGTTACACGTGTAAAAAAAACTAAAGCAATGGAAAATAATTTAAACAATTAACATACAAAATAATTCTATAATTTTTATACACACGCTTTCCGTACGTATACGGAAAGCATGTGTTATGGGAAGCGTGTGTATAAAAATTATAGAATTATTTTGTGTGTGTTATGGAAAGCGTGTGTATAAGAATTATAGAATTATTTTGTATGTTAATTGTTTAAATTATTTTCCATTGCTTTAGTTTTTTTACACGTGTAACAATTAAGAAAAAAAAGTTTAGGGTTAGGGGGAGGTGAGGGTTAGTTACAGGATGTTGTCTCAGTTTTAGATGCAGCAAATGATTTTTGCTCAAAAGAGAGCATAGGATTGGTTAAAATTCGAAAAATTAAACTACGTTAAACAAATGAATTACAAATTTATCAAGAAAGCCAAGTGAAAATAATGTTTCCTTTTGACACATTCTACCAGTATACGAAGTTTTAAAGTGTTTAGTTAACTAGAAATTGTGTTAAAATCTGGCCTTTAAAAGGAAAAGATCCCAAAAATTTTTTAATTATTTACTTTGCGTTTTATTTACTTTGTTCGAAAAATATTATTTAATTTGTGTAAAAAAATTATATACATTGTTAAAAAACCCCCATTTTCTTTGATATGTATTCAGCCTTGAAATACAAACATACGCACAAGTCGTTGTAGGATCGGCTACTTACGACTAGCTGTAAGCTAATGAAGTTCATAGCATAACTCTTTTTTTTTTTTTCATTTGACATTTCATTTTGTTATTGTGTGAGTGTGCACGCTCGCACACACACACACACACACACATATATATATATATATATATATATATACATATATATAAAAATATATCTATATATTTATATTCAAAATGTGACCGCGTGTGTACCGTTGGCGATTTATTTTCCTGTGTCTTCCCTTCTCCTATGTTTCCAACGAAAAGCTCCACTCGAAACGTTAAACCCTCCTTCTTTCCTGAGCATCCAATAATACTATATTTGTTCCACGTCCTCGCGTTGTAGTGTTTTTTTTGTGCTTTCTTGTTTGGATTAACTTTATATATTTATATAGCCAATAGTGAGGGATTATCGATCTGGCCAAAACACTTCATAAGCTCTCTCTGTTGACCCACCAGGCTAACAATATTACTTAAATTAGTGAAGAACTCCAGGTAATCTTGTGGCACGGCCCAAAGTTATGGTTCATCACAATTCTATATTGTAAATCCGTTGGCTCCAGATAAACTGGTTTTTGCACAGAATGATAAGATACAAGTTTGAAGTGATGGTCATTACATATAATTCCCTTTCGTGAGCAAATTTGGCTTCCAACTGTTTCCAGTAGACATTATAGGTACATTACTGGTGGGTGTGCTTAATTGGTCACTTGATTAAGTGAGGCAAATTGAACGAACAAAGAAAATTACTGCTACTTTCATCAGAGCCATCTCTGAATATATATTTCTTTACTACCCATAAGGGGCTAAACACAGAGGGGACAAACAAGGACAGACAAAGGGATTTAGTCGATTACATCGACCCCAGTGCATAACTGGTACTTAATTTATCGACCCCGAAAGGATGAAAGGCAAAGTCGACCTCGGCGGAATTTGAACTCAGAACGTAACGACAGACGAAATATGGCTACGCATTTCGCCCAGCGTGCTAACGTTTCTGCCAGCTCGCTGCCTTCGCCATCTCTGAATATAACAAGCAGAGAGCACTTGAGGAATGGCTATTGTGTGGAGAAGGTGGTGGAAAATGATGTTCATGTAGAATAGAGAACAGGAGAAGACAGGTTACAGAGGGGTGGGAGCAAGTAATGCAGTTGTACAGGAGTCACTTAGCAGAAGTAGGGTTATTGTATTGCCAAATTTGGAGGAGATAGTCTCAAGCATGGGTGAGCACCCACTCCAGCAATTGTGTTGAAAGTTGATATGGGCCTTTCATGGATATAGGTCAGTCTAAAATAGTAAAATTCAGTTTTTAATCTAGCATTGTGGGAGAATAATGTTAGAGAGTAAAATTATACTATCTTTATTCATAATAAAGAGGTCAAATCCTGTACACTATAGATCTCTATTGCAAGCAGACCTGGACACAATGCAGCAGTGGATCATGGACTGGTAACTCAAGCTGGCTGTGGACAAATGTACCACCATGCATTTTGGGAGGAGAAACCCAGCGTCCACCTACTCCCTCCACAACACTAGTCTCAAAAGTCTTCATGTGAACGTGACCTGGGTGTTATTGTCGACAGTGATTTGCGTTGGACAAAACACATCGCTAAAATTGTCAAGAAGGCTGAGGGTGTCTTGGCATCACTCACCAAATCCTTTGTGAGCCGCTCTCCGGCTATCTATCTGCGGCTTTATATAGCTATGGTAAGACCTCACCTGGAATTTGCATCACCGGTCTGGAACCCCTATCTTGCCCAGGATATCAATCGTCTGGAAGCTGTTCAGCGACGTGCAACCAAAAGAATACCCTCCATCAGGCATTAGCCATATCCTGAACGCCTTACTTCCCTGGGCATGGACACATTGAAACTCCGACGTCTGGCAGCTGACTTGGCAGACACCCATAAAATTATCAACCATCGTACAAACAATAACTCTGAGCACCTTTTCAAACTCAACCCATCTAACACCCGTGGACATATTTACAAAGTCAGAAAACAGCACAGCTCCCATGACTTCAGGAAACATTTTTTCACGCTGAGAGTTGCTGAAGCATGGAACAAACTGCCGGCATCAGTTGTTAGTTGTCGGAGCACTGCATCCTTCAAAACTTCCATGCTTTCTGAGATTCCCCAACACTACACCTGATTTTCTCCCCTCCATACACACACAGGCATGTATCTGACTCATACATTGTTCGCTTTCCAGACATTTTTACATTACTGCATGTACTTTATATGCACTTTCTGACAAGTTGTGGTGCACCTGAGCACTGTATACAATAATCTCATTATTATATTATTATATTGGAGAGGTCAGGAAAGGCTCTCATCATCAGGATATAAATATTGATTGATTGAGAGATATTGTTACAAATGGGGTGATGTCAAGTTGTTGAAAATTAGATGTCAATGCTGGTTGAGCTGGTTATACAGGTTTTAAAATTTAAATTGATAAAAGAGGTAGGATTTAAATTTTAACTAAAGTTGAAGTTACTAAAATTAGCATTAAGGTAAACTAAGTTATAGAAGATTGGAGTAAACTTGCAGAGTGATGTGTTATATACAAAAAAAAAAATTATGATGAAGGTGACAGCATCAACAACAATAATATCAATAACAATAAGAAAATCCTTCCAAAATAATAACAGAAATAACAATACCTATTTCTTTATTACCCACAAGGGGTTAAACATAGGGGGGACAAACAAGGACAGACATAGGTATTAAGTCGATTACATCGACCCAGTGTGTAACTGGTACTTAATTTATCGACCCCGAAAGGACGAAAGGCAAAGTCGACCTCGGCGGAATTTGAACCCACAACGTAACGACAGACGAAATACGGCTATGCATTTTACCCGACATGCTAACGTTTCTGCCAGAATACCAATAACCATGGGGTCATAATGATAGAAGGGTACAGGTTTCAATACTGGATGAAAGCAACAAATTAAAGTTAAGATAAAATATTAAAATCTTAAAAGAATAAAACGGGATAAATAAAATAGTTTAAAATTTTTTTAGTCTTAAAAATGTTTTAAGATATTTTAAACCCACGGAAATATATACATCCACACACGTATATATGTTATGTAAACACACACACACACATATAACTTTTATCTTTTGCTTGTTTCAGTCATATGACTGGCCATGCTGGGGCACCACCTTGAATTTTTAATCCAATGGATCAACTGCAGTACTTTTTTTTAAGCCTGGTACTTATTCTTTCAGTCTCTTTTGCTGAACCACTAAGTTATGGAGACATAAACAAACTAAGACCAGTTGTCAAGTGGTGATGGGGGGGAGGGAAGCACAGATTCAAAGATGCACACACATAGATATATATATATATATATATATATATATATATAATAATAAATAAATAAAACATATGCATATCTACATATATGTATGTACCTACCTCTACATGTATATATACATGCATATATGGGTACAGGACACCAAAAAAACGTCGAACACAATGAGAAACGAAAACATAAACACAAAACCAAGGAAATAGACATTTTTTTTAAACAACGAAAAAATAGAGTACAGGACAAATAACACAAGGAAAATTTCCCTTCTTCAGTCGCCATGGTTTCATCTACTCTGCGTTTCGAAGGTCACGACAGGCTTCTTTCAGTTTCTGTCTAGCAAATCCACTCACAAGGCTTTGGTCAGCCCAAGGTTATAGTAGAAAACATTTGCCTAAGGTGCCATGCTGTGGAACTGAACCTAAAACCATGTGGTTGGGAAGCAAGCTTCTTACAACACAGCCACTCATGCGCCTATATATATATATACGTGTGCATATATATATATCATTATCATCATCATTTAACGTCCCTTTTCCATGCTGGCATGGGTTGGACAGTTTGACTGGAGCTGGTAAGGCTGGGAGCCACATCTGGCTCCATTGTCTGTTCTGGCATGGTTTCTACTTTACAGAATGTACTGGGTGCTTTTTGTGTGGTACCAGCATTTATTTATATACAAACATTTATTTATATATATGTGTACATGTATGTATGTGTATATGTATGGGTGTGTATATCGCTGTGTGGTAAGAAGCTTACTTCCCAATAACATGGTTCCGGGTTCAGTCCCACTGCATGGCACCTTAGGCAAGTGTCTTCTACTATAGCCTTGGGCCAACCAAAGCCTTGTGAGTGGATTTGGTAGATGGAAACTGAAAGAAGCCCATAGTATATATATATATATATATATATATATATATATATATATATGTATGTATGTATTTGTGTGTCTATGTTTGACCCCCACCATTGCTTGACCACCGATGTTAACATGTTTATGCTCCTGTAACTTAGCAGTTCAGCAAAAGAGACCGATAGAGTAAGTAATGGGCTTACAAAGAATAAGCCCTTGGATCAATTTGTTTGACTTTAAGTTCGGTTTTCCTGTTGTATTGTCATATCTGTGTATGAGTGTGTATGTGTGTATATATATATATTTAAATAGATATATATTTATGCATATATAAGTGTATTCAATATATGCACATGTGTTTGGAATTCACCCACACACTTCACCCTACTGAAGACAGAAAATAAATGTATGGGGATTAATAGTTTCACATGATGATATATATCTATATATGTATATGTATATATCATCATCATCATCATCATCATCATTTAGCGTCCACTTTCCATGCTAGCATAGGTTGGACGGTTCAACTGGGGTCTATGAAACCAGAAGGCTGCATCAGGCCCAGTCTGATCTGGCAGTGTTTCTACGGCTGGATGCCCTTCCTAACGCCAACCACTCCGTGAGTGTAGTGGGTGCTTTTTACGTGCCACCTGCACAGGTGCCAGTCGGAGCTGGCAAACGGCCACGGACGGATGGTGCTTTTTACGTGTCACCGACACGGGGGCCAGGCCAGGCTGGCAACGGCCACGAACAGATGGTTCTTTTACGTGCCACCGGCACGGCGGCCAGGCGAGGCTGGCAACGGCCATGAACGGATGGTGCTACGTGCCACCGGCACGGGGGCCAGGTGAGGCTGGCAATGGACACGAACGGATGGTGCTTTTACGTGCCACCAGCACAGAGGCCAGTCGGGGCGGCACTGGCAACGGCCACGATCGGATGGTTCGCTTACTTGTCACCGGCACTGGTACCACAGCTGCAATTTCCATTGATGTTGATCGACTTCGATTTTGGTTCTGCGTTCTGATATCGGATTTGATTTGGTTTCATTTTGATTTTCACTTGCCTCAACGGGTCTTCACAAGTGGAGTTTTGTGTCCCAAGAAGGAAAGGTATGTAGGCCACAGGTTATGTTCTCACTAGTCTTGCCGGGTCTTCTCACGCACAGCATACTTCCATAGGTCTCGGTCTCTAGTCATTTCCTTGGTGAGACCTAAAGTTCGAAGGTCGTGCTTCACCACCTCGTCCCAGGTTTTCCTGGGTCTACCTCTTCCACAGGTTCCCTCAACTGCTAGGGTGTGGACTTTTGTAGTGTTTCACTACCATGTAGCATGGCTGTACGTACACATGCATCATACAGTCTGCCTTTTACTCTGAGCGAGAGGCCTTTTGTCACTAGCAGGGGTAAGAGCTCTCTAAACTTTGCCCAGGCTATTCTTACTCTAGCAGTTACACTTTCAGCACACCCACCCCAGCTACTGACTTAGTCACCTAGGTAGCGGAAGCTATCAACTACTTCTAGTTTTTCTCCCTGGAACGTGGTAGAAGTTGGTCTCTGCACATTTTCAGTGTTTATTGCTCCTGAGCATCTGCCACAGATAAAAACTATTTTCCTAGTTAGCCTTCCTTTGACATTGCTGTACCTCTTATGTGTCCATAGCTTACACTTGGTGCACCTTATAGAGTTTCTACCTACGCCTTTTTCACAAATCGAGCAGGGCCATCTACCTGAAGGCATTTGTGATTGGTCTACCTTCCTACTTATTAGGACTTTGGTTTTGGCTAGGTTGATTCTAAGGCCCTTCGATTCTAAACTTTGCTTCCACACCTGAAACTTCTCCTCCAGTTCTGATAGTGACTCAGCAATTAGAGCAAGGTCATCAGCATAGAGGAGCTCCCAGGGCATCCTGTCTTGAATTCCTCCGTTATTGCCTAGAGGACTATGATAAATAGGAGGGGACTGAGGACTGAACCTTGGTGGACCCCAACCTCTACCCGGAATTCTTCACTCTACTTGTTGCCAACCCTCACCTTACTAGCAGCGTCTCTGTACATGGCTCGCACAGCTCTCACTAACCATTCATCTATCCCTAGTTTCCTCATTGACCACCAGATAAGGGATCGGGGGACCCTGTCGAAGGCTTTCTCCATATCAACAAAAGCCAGGTACAGGTGCTTATCTTTGGCTAGGTATTTCTCCTGCAGCTGTCTTACCAGGAATATAGCATCAGTAGTACTTTTCCCTAGCACGAACCCAAACTGCATCTCATCTAAGCTAACTCTCTCTCTAATTAGTTGGGCTATAACCCTCTCCATGACCTTCATACCTGATCCAGCAGCTTGATACCCCTGTAGTTATTTGTATCTAGAACGTCACCTTTACTTTTGTAGCAGTTGGCTATTATGCTGCTACACCAGTCATTGGGTATGACTCCTTCGTGTATCACCTGGTTAACTATATGGGTGACTAGGCTATAGCCAGCACTACCAGATATTTTGAGCATCTCTGCAGTAATTCCTAATGGGCCAGGGGCTTTCCTTGTTTTCATGCTTGTAATTGCCTTAACTACTAAGGAACCGTCAACTCGGATTGCTGGTCCCTCTGTTGGGTCGACATTCAGCAGACTCTCTTTATCCCATTCATTTTCATATATATTATATAAAATCTGTTTTGTCTGTCTGTCTGCGTGTGTGTCTTCTAGGATCTTGGGCATCCTCCATCCAATTGCGCACAAATTTGATATGTAGACACTGATGGTATCAGGATGTGTATAAGTCTTGAAAAAATTACAAGAATCGATTCCAGGTGAGAATGCAATCGATAAAGCCGTGGGAATGTGTATTTGTACGCGCAAGTACATCAGCTGTTGCCACTAGCTTTTCCATGCCCTTGAAATCCTGTAAAGTAAGTTAGCTTAAAATTAGTTACTTAGTTCCCTAGGTTGTTTGCTTTTCATAAAAAATCGCCCCAAGTTGATTTCCTACATGTTTTATCGGATAAACTTGTTATTGTCCCAGGTACGTTCTCATAAATTCATCATGCTTTTCCATCTAGATTTACCTCCAGCTAACCCATTTGAATGCATCGTTTTTGTCCTGCTTTTCTTCTGTCAACCTGTACATAACTGCACCTTCCATTTTTTGTTGTTTTTGTACCGCTTAAAGGCACGTTTCTTTCCTGCCAAGCTTACTGTTTAAACATGTTTGAGTCCTCCCAGTCAACAGCCTTATCATTACTGGTACTTTAAACTCTTCGGTTGCATATTTGTGTGAATAAAATCATTTTTCTTTGGAATAGAAAAAAAGTCTATCTTTATTTCTTCTTTTGCTGGTGTCTCAAATTTAGGTTAAATCAGTGTTTCTCAGAGGGGAGGCCTATGGGACGGTCGGACAAGTTGTTTTGAGAAAATTTGGTTTAAATATTTGACAACTCAGCATCGTCCATTGGACAGGGGGTGTTTTGCTCATATATATATATATATGTGTGTGTGTTTGTATATATATATATATATATATAAATCATCATCATCATCATAATTTAACATTTATTGTCCATGCTGGCATGGGTTGGACGGTTTGACCCAGAGTTGTTAGGCTGTGTAATGGGTGTTTTTACATGTCACTGGAAGGGTTTCCAGATGCCTCCATGACGTCCTATGCTCAACAGGTGCATTTTGCATGCTACTGGCATTGCTTCCATGACACCCAGTACTCAACAGGTGTATTTTACATGCCACCAGCACAGGTGCCAATTATGTGACACTTGCATCGGCCATGACTACAATCTCACTTGGCTTGATGGGTCTTCCCAAGCACAGCATATCACCAAAGCTCTCAGTCGCTAGTCATTGCCCCCGTTAGGCCCAACATTCGAAGATCAGGCTTCACCACCTCATCCCATGTCTTCCTGGGTCTACCTCTTCCACAGGATCCCTCCACAGTTAGAGATTGGCATTTCTTGCACAGCTGTCCTCGTCCATACTCATGACCATTATCAGTGCAGTTGTCTCCCTTGCACGCCACATCTGATGCCTTTTATGCCCAACTTTTCTCTTGAGATGCTTACACTCTGACGTACATGCTCACTGTCATTGCACATCCAGCAGAGCATACAAGCTTCATTTCTTTTGAGCCAATGCATGTCCTCAGTGGTCACAACCCATGTTTCACTGCCATGTAGCACAGCTGTTTGCACACAGGTTTCATATATGTGTGTGTGTGTGATCATCATCATCATCATCTGTAGCAGTAACATTTAACATCTGCTTTCCATGCTGGCATGGGTTGGATGGTTTGACAGGAGCTAACCACCCGGAGGCCTGTCCAAACTACAAATTGTCTGTTGTGGCATGGTTTCTACAGCTAGATGCCCTTCCTAATGCTAACCACTTTGCAGAGTGTGCGTTTATGTGCCACTGGCATGGGTGCACCTATTCAGCACCAGCAGAGGTGCACCTTACGTGGCAGCAGCTCCAGTGAAGGAGGAGCCTGTATGGATGGATGACAGTGATCTTCCTTGGCTTGATGAGTTTCTCAAGCAAAACAGACATGTCATGCGGAGTAAAATCACCATCATGGTTACTCAGCCTACTAGAAACAACAACCAAATCTTACATATATTGGCATTATGTTGTGCTTGGGAAGAAGACCCGTCAAGCTGAGCAAAATGGCAGTTGTGGCATCAGTCCTGGTGTTACACAAATTGGCACATATGCCAGTGGCACATAAATGCACCCAAGCATCATGCAAATGGCACCCATTCTGGTGACACATAAAAGCACCTATTACACTCTCGGAGTGGTCAGCTTTTCTATCGAATGGGAACTAATTAGTATTGCTAGCCTTATCACGTAGGGAGAAATAGATGTGACTTATATGTTAAATATTTTCATCAAAACACACATTAATTAATACAAGACACAAACAAGCCCTGAGATGTTTACACAAACACAGTTGAACCTTTAACCCTTTCAATACCAACCCGACTGAAACCACCTCTGGCTCTGTTGTACAATGTCTTGTTTTCATAAGTTTTGAATTAAAGTCTCCCACCAAACCTAAGTCACAATTTATGTTCCTAACACTAGCTGAATGATAACTAAGTTATTTTACTAAATTCTTTGTTATATTTGGAATTAATTGAACCCAACACAGAATCTCAAAATAAATACGGTAACGAAAGGGTTAAGGGATATAGGGATAATTCTAGATAGCCAATGCCGCAGAAACAATTCATCTCAGTAGACTGCTGAAATGAATTGATAAGCCCACATATAACATCCAAACATACATCTTTTTTACCTGTGATGAAATGTCACATAAATGTAAATTTAATGTACTAATTTGTAATTAAACTATTGTGTATTAATTAAAACAGCTGCAAGAAGCGAAGATGACCAATTTGTGGTTAATAATAAACAATTATTAACTTCCTAATTTCCATTTTCTTTTAAATGAATATAAACTATATGCTTTGTATATACCTATTGTTTTAAGGGAATTTCTTTCCCCCAAAATACTAGGTATTGAACCAGTATTTCCTTGGATGTAACCATCCCTTTATGAGGTTAACATATCCTCTAATTAGAGATATATATATCTATGTTTTTGAGTCTATGTTTGTTCCTTACCACCTCTTGGCAACTGGTGTTGGTGTGTTTACATCCCCATAAGTTAATGGTTTGACAAGAGACCAATAGAATAATTATCAGACTTTTAAAATAAAGTACTGGGCTCGATTCCTTCGACCCAAGATTCTTCAAAGCAGTGCCCCAACATGGTCGCAGTCTAATGACAGAAAAATGTAAAAGACAATATATACATACATATATATATATATATATATATATATATATATATATCTAATGTAGGATAAAATTTTTTTCGAAAAAAATTCTTTTCCAAAAAAATTTTATCAATGGCCAGCATATTAAAAAATACCTTTAAAGGTTAAAATTATAAACAATTCATAAATATTTATGAATTATATATATATATATATATACACACTTATCTATATATTTAGGGCTAAACCACTAGGTGGATAACCAATATGCTAGAAGAAGATCACATACGATCTAACTACAAAGAATATATACATATATTGAAATTTTTTTCTGATTTTTCAGATTTTTTTATATGCTCGGCTAGTGGTTTTTAATTGATATTAATTAAATTAATATTTGATTTATCTCCCTCATTATTTAAATATATATATATATATATGTATAATCTCTCTCTCTCTCTCTCTCTATATATATATATATATATATACATATAGATAGATACATACATACATAATACATACATACACGCACATGTACATTTATGTACGATTCTAAGAGTGCATGTGGAAGAAGAAGAAGGTGATGATGATGATGCTGATCTAATTTTGGCAATGAATGAATAAACGATGATGAAGAATCCCCATTCCATGTCAGTCAGTGATCTCAGTAAAGAATTGCGTTCTTTCCTTCTGACTAAGTTCTCGAAAGTCGAAACACTTGTGTCTACTGCTACAGTTGCTGACGTCACAACACAATCCGATAATAATAATTATATGAAGAAGAATTCTTTCTGCTATCGGCACAAAGCCTGAAATTTTAAGGGGAGGGAACAGACGATTACATCGGCCCCAGTTGTCTACTGGTGCTTTATTTTATCGACCCCCGCGAAAGGATGAAAGGTAAAATTGACCTCAGAGTATACGAAATCGCGCTTTCGTTTACCCGGAACCGGAAGCTATGAAATTAAATTCCCCCCTCCCAGTTTCCGGTCAGCCACGCCCTCCATCAGAGCACACCGACCGGGTTTGAACCGCGATTGTTTTTGGCCAAAGTAAGTTGTTCTGGAAACCTTTTAACTTAGATTATTTTTTGTATATAGTCTTTCTATGTTTTCATGTCTGATACATGAGTTTATAGATTTCATTTGTCTACTTTCTGCAAATCTTCTTTCTTTACTACCTCCCTCCCACTTCATTTATATATATATATTCAATGAAACACAGACTCTCCTTTTATTGTTTGTTGTCGTTTTACCCCTTCCCGCAGTTGTCTTTTGAATCTATTTTATTGTTAAAGGAGAAATATATATATATATATATATATATATATATATATATATATATATATATATTTATATATATATATATATAATCAATGCTGAACTTGCTTGGCAAGTGACTTGGTCTCGGAACGAAAAGGCATTGTAACTGGGGAAAAAAAACATCAAACCCTAATTATATCGTTAACAGTCTGTTATAATAAACATAATTTGTTTTCATCTAATATTGTTATGCGTCAATATTTCACTGTTGATGCAAGTTGCTCAGTAAATTTGTGTGTCAATGAATTCGATGTGCAACACGAACATTTTGACGCACAAAAATCTAGTCCTACCACACACACACACACACACATATATATATATATATAATGCTTGTCCGTATAGATCGGATGAAATGTTTTCTTTATCCTCTGAAGAAAAGGAGGAAAGAAAAAAATGCCTTCTCTATTGATAAACTGTAATCATAACGAGAAAGACGAGAAGAAAAATGAAATATAATACATTTCGTGAATGAATGAAAAAGATCTTTATTTGAAATGTATTTTGTTTTCTTTTAAACTTCAATAAATTTATTTCCATTAAACATGATTTATTCTCTTCATGAATATAATTGGCATTCTTTCGGTATATCCTTTAGGACTCAAACTTCGATCATATGGACGAAAAAAGGCTTAATATAATATATTCGTCACAATCTGCTTATATATATATATATATATAATGCATATATATTCATCTTAGGCGGTTTATATAATGTTTATATATCTATAAATGTTTTGACAATCGTGAATGTGTATATATATGAACGCTAACATTGATGGCGATGGACCTTGTAGTCTGACCGTAAGTTCACTGAGATCAAAGTTCACTCTTAAATCTGATCGATTTAAGTATGTGTATCTTAAATGCATTCTTCGTTCCATTTGGAAGAACCTGCTCCCACTTGACATCATCAAATTCATTGCCTACCCTCTTTTCGAAACACATGACCGCCACATAGTCTTATTTTTTTTATTCAAACTCGTCGTTTTCTTCGTTTCCAAATATGGTTATTTCTACCACTTTTACCAACCATGAACATGGAAATCATCATCGAAATTCCACCTCATTCCCTCTTTTTTATTTCTTATTTCCTTTTTAACAACCTTTATATTTCCTCACTTCGTTTCTTTTATCTAGCGTAACCCAGTTGCCTCTTCACACCCACTCCTTGGTTGTCAAATATCTTTAAAAGAATGTGTACCACTTGTCAGTACAATGATGTTACTATGTCTGATGATCACAGCGGTTGTGGTGGTCGTCATGTTATTTTTATCCTCTTTAATAACGTGAATAATAACTCCATTTATAATTAGTTGATATATAGCAGTACTTCTTTTAATTGCCAGTTTATATATTCCAATTAAAAATTCCTTGAAGATTATGTAATAAATAAGTCGTTAATTTATGTTTTGAATCTGTTTAAATTTCTAGGGACAAATGAGGGCTGCATTCCTTTCTACTGTTACCTTTCGTTTAAACTTCCAACATTGAACAAATCTGAGATCTACCTCAGCCATTCTTCTACCTCCACCTTCTGTAATTCTCTAATTTCAGTGCCTTGTATAAAGAGGAAAATAATCAATACTGAAAATGGGGTTCGTTCAACTCAAATATTTTCGAGTAAATTGTTTATTTAGGAATAAACATTCCGTAGAAAATATTTAGTGAGAGTCACTGTTCACGTCACTGTATCTAGGATAGGAAGATAAATAAATAAATTAAGAAATTGTAAAGAAACATTTTGTAACGACAATAGTCATGTAATTTGCCCTTTATGTTAATGTATGAAAGTGGGTTTAAAATTTAATTTCGTTATATAAAGCGCAATTACCGATACTTTATTGTTAAATTTGTTTTGGTGTAGGAAACATGTGGCCTACTCATTAGAAGACTATGCTTCATCGTTTTATTTAATTTCCATATAAGTAATTATTCTGAATTCAAATCCTATGATGTTTAACTACACCCTCACTCAAAACTATGACCTTGTTTAATGTAAGCAAGTGTTAGCATGTTCATTAGTATCTCCATTACAGAACTACTACTACTACTTTGGAAAGTAAAATTCCGGACAAAATAGTTTATTGTAAGTAGTTATGGTCCTTTACATTCTGAGTTCAAATCCCACCAAGATCAACCTAGCCTTTCATCTCTTTTGGGAGAGGGGGGGTGATCAATTAAATAAAGTATGTCTAGTACTGGGGGGTCGTTATAATCAAACTATAACCACTCTCCTCTTCAAAGTTGGCCTTGTGACTATCTGCCTTGCTTTAAGTTCAGTATTAAATTTAAATTTCTTAAACAGATCTCGTCCTATTGTTAATTTTTTTATTCTCTTCATGTTCTTATGTATTTATTTTTATTTGTTATTTCACCTGTCTTATTTAAAAAAAATTTTGTACCGAAATGTTTTATTTGTTGTCTTCGTAGGAAATAGAAAATGATCGAGATACTTAAAAGGCATATTTCTATCACCGTGTTCGATTTTCCCATAACAGTGAAATAATGTCCTTTGCTCAGAATTGTTAGCTTACTGGACAAATATTTAGCAACATTTCTTCCGGCTTTTACGTTCTAAGGTCGACTTTCATCCTTTCGGGGTCGATAAAATAAATACCAGCTGAATACTGGGGTTGATGTAATCGACGAATCCCGTACTTCAAAAATTTCAGGCCTTGTGCTTATAGAAGAAAAGATTATTATTCATGTGTTTACATATTTTGTAGATCTTTCTCTCCTTTTCTTTTTCTTTCTCCACATTTTTTGTAACCCCCCCCCCCCGCGCTTTTGATATCCTCCTCATCAATGTCTCTGTGGCAAATAAAAAAATCATCATTATTATTGGTATTTGTACAAGTGATGCTAGTAGTTCAACAACATGAAGCGGCTGAACCCTAATTTATGACCCCTATTTTCGTACACCATATTTTTGTGAGCCCCTTCCTCTGCCACTGACTGAAAACATAATAATGCTTCAAAGATGATTTCTCAAAAACTCCAATTCAATTATTCAACAACGAATAAATATTTACATCTTTGTAATGATAATCCGGTGCTAATCTTTTACTGCAACCGGCACCGGTTAAATATCCCACTCCCCCCTCTCTCTCTGTGTCTCTTTGTCTCCCTCTTTCTCTCACTACTACTACTACTTCTCTACTTTCGTTTTCCGATCTACGGATTGTTATTTCCTTTGTTGTTTTATTAAACCACTTTTATATGCAAAAGAAAGGGGTCATTGATTAGTTGGAGCAAGATAGAGGAAAGAATCCTTTGGAGACGAGAAAATCATTTCCATTCAGTTGTTGGCAGTTCTTTTGACCGTATGTATGTCTCCTCTCTACTCTGATAGTCTTTTAATAATTATTTAAGGTGACGTTCTGTTTCGAATGTTGGATAACATGTTTAGTGTATAATATACATTACAAATCTATTCATAATGTATTTGATACATTATATTAAATAATATGTAACTAGGTATGCAATGAAATATATATTATTTGTATATTTAGAGTTGTGGCCCAGTTGAAATTCTTGAAAATTCTTGTATCTTCTTGTTTATATATATATATATATATATATATATATGATAAAATATGCTTTATTTTACTGAACCCTCATTTGTCGTTCACAAGAGAATCCATCATATATATATATATATATATATATATACATATACACACACACACACGCATAATATAAACGAGGTCTTAACCTTGTATATTTGCAGAAACTTAGTATTTCTCCCCCCCCCACCACACTCTTTTCTTTTTCATATTTTAATCTTGGAAAGATCACCAGAACTTTTAAAGCGAACTTTTTTCTTATTAATAGAAACTGTTATATATTTTGAGTAATACAATCTTACGTGTTTTGTGTCGATTCGTTTTTTTTTGGGTTTTTTTTTCAAGTTATCTTTTGTGTAATTATGCTACATCGTGTATGTAATTAGATATAATCAGTGTTTTCTGTTGACACGCAACTAAATGCACTTTTACTCCATATCATTATAAATATAGTTATTGCATGGACGGTATTTGGCTTATGCAAGAAAACAATACAGGAATTTATTTTTTTGTTGGCACATTTTGTTTTGTTATACGGAATTAAAATTGTCTTCAGTATGAAGGGGAGGAGATATTGTGCTGTGTGTAATAAGTATTCGTAAATATTCTGAACCAGAACGAAGGTTGAAGGAGATATGAAGGCTTACTTGAACTGATATACAATGTGTAACTGATATACAATGTGTAACAGTGATAAAACAATGATATCGACGTTAGTTTTGAAATACGTCTCATCTGCCCTAATTATTTATTCGTATTACATTACTTGCTATGACTATTCCATTTCAACTCTTTTCAGGTTACTGTTTTTATTTTTAGGGGCTTTCTTATGTTGTCGTCTCCCTACTTTTCGTTTCAGCAATAAGACTTATTCGTGTTCTTTGTCACACGTAGAGGTTTCCATACTCTGTGTATATGTGGTTAATCGATCTCTTTTATTTATTTTGAAATAGTTTTGCCTTGAAGTCCCATACCTTGTGAGTCAAAGAAAGGGTAGTTATTTTTTTTCTCTCTTGCCATCCCACTCACCGCACATTTAAAAATAGTTCCCGTGTTTCAGACAACGCAAATAACTAATCTTATATATATATATATATATATATTTTTTTTTTTTCCATTTTGCCCAATATTTTCATCTCCCATCCCTTTCGAGCCGTTTTCCTTTCCCATAAGTTATGGGATATACAGCAAAGGACAGCTGTTCTGAAATTCTACCAAATGTTCTATATATTGTTTCTTGATGATGAGAACGTTTTTTTTTTTTGCAATATAAAATAATTTCAATTATGTTTTATGGTTTGTGACTGGACGAAGGACTGTGTCCATGACTCCTCCTCCCTCCATTTTGCAGGGTCTCCAAGACAGGTTGGAGAGGAAGGAAGATTTTGATGTCCTCAAACTGGACACCTAGTCCTCAATGCTTGCAACATAATTAACTCTGCCACTTTACTAAAACCACCCATTGAGCGCCAGGTAGTGTTCAATCAGGCCAGATTAAGTTTACCATCCATGTTTAGTTTTATAAGTGGGTATCACTGGTAAATTCCTTACAGGGCAAGTTATATTTTGTTCTTCTTCATACAAGAAGAGTTATCTTGCTCAGAGCTACTTAATTTTGAACTCATATGAGCATGTGTCTTTTACTGTGGCACCAAGTTGACCAAAGTCTTGTGAGTGGATTTCATTGACAGAAACTGAAAGAAGCCTGTTTTATATATATATATATGTGTGTGTGTGTGTGATTGTGACTCTTTGTTTTGACTTTGCATGATTGTTGTAAGCATGCCATTGTCATAAAAGCAGTGCCTTTTTCAGTTCCAATATTCTTGCAAAAGTGTGCCAGGCCATGAGGAAATATTACCTTGCTTTTGGAATCAGGAGACAGTTGGCAACAGGATGGGCATCCAGTTGTAGTAAATGTCTCAAGCTTCGTCCAACCTGCACAAACATGAAAAAGTGGACATTAAAATAGTGATGGCATGATACCTCACCGTCTCTGACACCTACATACAACAACCTGTGATGTGATCAGTCAACTGCCACATCATACATTAGCATACATCACTCTCTCCCCCCTCCCTCTCTCAACCAGCATTCATGTCAAGATTCTTATTTCATGCTTGAACAGTTTCATAATTGTCTTGTCAATGAAATCTCTTGATTCACCAGGCTTTAAGCATCTTAATTTACAAAACAAAATAAATCACCTGACTCACCTCCTGGGAGCATTGTCATATCTAGAATTAGAGTTAAGACAATAAATAAAAAAAATCTGTAGCTATGCAAGGACTAAGACAAATGTAGTTAAGAAACAAACAAGGGAAAATATTGCTGACACTGGTGAGTTTTGCCTTTTATATCTTTCATATTTCTTTTAGAAGTATTTTAGTTCAGATTAAATGATACCTCACCATCTCTTTGTAGAATGGCATTCTCGTTTGGTTTCTAACCTTTGACCTTCTTCCTGTACCCCTTAAAAAAAAAATCTTAGTTTGGTGATTTTGTATCTTTATCTTTTACTGGTTTCACTTGTTGGGTTGCCTTGAAGTCAAACATGTCTTCTTTTTCAACACTTTTCATCATCATCGCAGTTTAACGTCTGCTTTCCATGCTGGCAAGGGTTGGATCGTTTGACTGAGGACCGGCAAGCCAGAAGGCTGCACCAGGCTCCAGTCTGATCTGGCAAGGTTTCTGCAGCTGGATGCCCTTCCTAACGCCAACCACTCCAAGAGCAAAGTGGGTGCTTTTTATGTGCCACCGATATGAGATTAGTCAGGCTGTACTGGCATCGACCACACTCGAATGGTACTTTTTACGTGCCACTGGCATGAGGGCCATTGCCATATTTATATTAAAATATCCTGCTTTTGTTTCAATTGATTTTTTAAATAATGAAAAATTTATCAAAATGGCTTTCATTATTAAGCTGGTGTTTGTAACAAAAATTAACAAGAAATTTTGAGGGAAGAAGGTTTTTGGATGATTTTAAAATAGGGGTCAGTATCAAAGGAGTTAAAGTTTGCTTCTTATTCCATTGGTTTCTTTCACTGAACTGCTAAGTTAAGGGAATGTAAACTACTTAGCACCGATTGTCAAGCAGGGACACACACACATGAACACATGTCTAGTCCAACCCATACCAACATGGAATAGCGATGTTAAAGGATGATGATGATATATGACAAGCTTCCACTTAGTTTCTTCTGTCTACCAAATTTCTTTGCAAGGCATTGGTTGGTTCAGGGCTGTGGTTGGAGACACCTACAGTGCTGCAATGGGATTGAACCCAAAATGATATGGTTGCAAACTGAGCTTCTTAACCACAACCATGCCTGCACCTATATATATATATACAACCCTCTTTAAATATGTACTTCATCTGTTGTTTATTTCTTGTGTAATGGTGGTTATACAGTTTTATATTTTCACACAACATGAATTATGCTCCTGCACCTTCATCCTCAAATAATAAGTAGAGTTGTTTTGTAGAAAAACAAAAGCCTATCTACTCCATTCACACACACACACACACACCTACTTTTCTTCCCCTCTCTCTCTCTCTCTCTCTCTCTCTCTGCAACATATGGTGAAGAAGTGATAAAAAATAATCTAACAATTCTCATTTGACATTTCCTTTCCACAATGACGTGGGATTGGTCTGTCTAGAACAGCTCTTTGAGGCTTTGTTGACTCAGTTGGGTCAAGTACAGCATAGAATGTTCTCTTGTTTCTCTTTCGGTAAAGTTTTCAGGTTGGTGCCTCTACACTTATTATTATTATTATTATTATTACAGTAGTGTTATTTTTACTGTGTGCTTTCACTGCATTACTGATTGCAGCTGTGTGTGCCTTTGGTATGTGCTGTAGTTTGGATGTTTTTTATTGCATTGAATAAAATGTGTGTGGTACCTAGCAGTGCTATTTTCTGAAAGCTGTGTGTATCGGTAAGTTCTGGGCTTTTGGTTATCTGTCTACATTTTTTTAATCACACCCAAAGTACCTTTTATGATGAACTGTTTTTGCCTTCAGGTTCCAGATCTTTGCATTTTGAGAGTTTCTCCAGTTCTTTTAGAGTTACATTGTTTATTCTTTTCTACTCTAGGCACAAGGCCCAAAATTTTGGGGGAGGGAGCCAGTCGATTAGATCGACCTCAATACACAACTGGTACTTAATTTATCGACCCCAAAAGGATAAAAGGCAAAGTCGACCGTGGCAGAATTTGAACTCAGAACATAAAGACAAACGAAATACTGCTAAGCATTCCGCCCAGCGTGCTAATGTTTCTGCCAGTTCCCTGCTTTTACATTGTTTATTATTATTGTTTTACTTCTCAGAGCGCTCAGTCTTGTTTGCTTTGGTAGATTCTGTGAGAGCGGACAATAGCCTGCTGTCAGAAATCCCACAGGGTCTCTTTCCACACATTATAAGCTTTGATACTTGGCTGTTAAATTAACAAACTGTTAATTATCATGGGAGACATTCAACATCCAAGTACCAATCTCAAAAAAAAAAAACCCATCCAAGTAGCAATGTTAGTAGAGTCATTCTCTCTCTCTCTCTCCTCTTTTCTCCGTCGGTTACGACGACGAGGGTTCCGGTTGATCCGAATCAATGGAACAGCCTGCTCGTAAAATTAACGTGTAAGTGGCTGAGCACTCCACAGACACGTGTACCCTTAACGTAGTTCTCGGGGATATTCAGCGTGACACAGAGTGACAAGGCTGGCCCTTTTGAAATACAGGTACAACAGAAACAGGAAGTAAGAGTGAGAGAAAGTTGTGGTGAAAGAGTACAGCAGGGATCACCACCATCCCCTGTCGGAGCCTCGTGGAGCTTTAGGTGCTTTCGCTCAATAAACACTCACAACGCCCGGTCTGGGAATCGAAACCGCGATCCTAAGACCGCGAGTCCGCTGCCCTAACCACTGGGCCATTGCGCCTCCACTAGTAGAGTCATAAGCACGAGATGAAATGCTTAGTAAGTTCAAATTTCGCCAAGCTCAAAACTTTGCCGTTCATCATTTCTGGGTTGATAAATCAAGTACCAGTCAATCACTGGGATCAAAGTAATCGCCTTATCCTTTAGTAGAAAGAATAATTATTATTATAACAGTGGGTTGGCATAATCATTAGCATACGGGGCAAAACGCTCAGTGGCATTTTGTCTCTTCACATCCTGAATTCAGATTCTGCCAAGATTGACTTTGCCCTTCACTTTTTGGGGTTGATAAAATAAATACTTGTTGAGCACCAGGGTTGATGTAATCAACTAGCCCCCCTCCCTCAAAATTTCAGGCCTTGTGCCTATGATAGAAAGGGTCTTTTCTGAGGACAAGGTGTATTCATTGTCAATAAGTTTTCAGTTTCTCCCAGTCATCCTGTGAGATGTATTTGTGTTGCCAATTTCTGTATTTCTGAAAATTTAGCCATATAGTTTTTCACATATTTTATATATATTTCTATCTATATACTGTTTTGTATGTTGCTAAACATTAAACGTTTTGTTGGTCTTTTCTTTTTCTGAAAAAACAAAAAAGCTTGAAAATTTGAAGCTTGCTTTGCAACTATGAAGTTTCAGGTTAAGTTCCACTGTGTGCTGTACTTTGAGCAGGTCTCTTCTACTATAACCCTCAACTGATCTTGTGAATGAATTTAGGAGATGGAAATTGCATGGAAGCCTGTCACGTGTATGCGTGTGTATTTGTATTTGTTCCTCCACCATCACTTAACAATTGGTGTTGGTTTGTTTATGTTCCTGTAACTTAGGATTTCAGCAAAAGAGACTGACAGAATAAGTACAAGCCTTTAAAATAAGTCCTGGGGTTGATTTGTTCAATGAAGCCCTTCAAGGTAATGCCCCGGCATGACCATAGTCCAATGACTGAAACAAAAAGGAGCTCTTATTAACACAGATATTAACTGTTCCCAAGTATAAGGCTGTGCTGCTGCTGCTTCAACTTCTTGTTTTACTTCCATTCACCCCCTGCAAACCTCCTCTAATTTTGAAACCTGCATTTGAGAAATTGTTAGCATAAATTTTGTGTATGAATGTAGAATTAAATCTAGTGACAGAATGTAGAATTAAAACTCTAGGTTCAGTCTTGGCTGTGTGGTCTGGGCTTCAATCCCATTGCACAGTACCTTGGACAATATGTCTTCTACTGCAGTCCCAGGTTGACCAAAACCTTGTGGGTGAATTTGGCTGATGAAAACTGAAAGAAGCTTGTCATATCATCATCATCATCATCATCTAACGTCTGCTTTCCATGCTAGCATGGGTTGGACGATTTGACTGAGGATAGGCAAAGCAGATGACTGCCCCAGGCTCCAGCACCCTAAGAGATCGATAGATAACATCACCGCAAGGACGGGTCTTGACATGATTATCCTGAATGCATTTGTCTAGGATTGAGTACTATGGAGACAACTATCTCATGTTGTTGCACATTCTATTCCAGGCAGCGGTAGCTGGAAATGAGTGAGTGGGGGTGGTGTCAGGACGAGGACACACACATGATGGTCTTCTTTTGGTTTCCATCTACCAAATCCTTTCACAAAGCTTAGGGCTATTATAGATGGAAATTGCCCAAGGTACTGCATGTGGGATTGAACCTGGAACCACATAGTTGTGAAGTTAACTTCTTAACCTCACAACTATTTAATATATATAATGGCATTTAGTAACCTATAAAACTACAATAGTATATTAGTAATTCAGTGGGTTACTAGGGAAGGTTTAGTAATTAATGTATATTAAATATAATCTTCACTGATAGCCACCTCGACCAGACAGTCTCACAAATCACTGACTTTAGTGACTGACCAGTTTGTACTTGGGCACAGTCTGATAAATGTAGACATTCTGACAATCCTCTTTGTCATTTGTATGTTAATTAGATTCACAGCTATCTGTAGGAAAAGTGTCAAATTAGAAACCTGATAATAACAGTTAATTGTCTTTTGGTAACAGGTTTTAATTCAGATAATGTTTGGTACAAGAGGTGAAAGAGATAAAGACAAAGTCCACAGATATAAATGTGTGGCTGGTATTCATTTGAATGATGACTGTCTCAGGAGAAAGAATAAGTGTTTTTATTTTTTTGAGATATTTTCATCAAATTTGGGTCAGTTTGTTTTCATGACAGATTCAGTCAGTCTGACTCAATCACAGCTCCAGGTGACCTTGGAACTAGTCACAGGCCTTCGTCACTATTTCTTGTTTTAGATCAGTGAAGGTACTGTGTGATCAAAGAAATTCTCTGATGGCCAGAGAAAAAGAAAAAGAGTAACACGATTAGATAGTGAAAAACGGGCTTTAAAATGATATATAAAGTCAAAGTAATTTAACGAGAATTAATTTAAAAATACATTTTTTAAAACCAAAATTAAAAATTCCACAAGAACTTTCTTGACAACCTAATAATTATAACATTGATACAAGCCTATAAAGTGACAAAATAAAATGTAGGTACGAAGGAAATCAAGGAAATATGCATGATTTTACCTCATAACCAGTCCTCTACTACATTCTGTTTTGAGGACTTTATCTCTCATCAGGTGGTGTGTGTGTGTGGCTTAGTGGTTAGGGTGTTGTGCTTGTGATTGTGAGATGGTGGGTTCGATTCCCAAACTGGGCGTTGTGTTGTTGGGCAAAGCACTTCATTTTACATTGCTCTGCAATCATTTTGTCATCTGACATGTATTACATTGTGCACCTGTACAGGTAATGTCGATTTGATGGAGGGACTGAGCTTATGTGAACACAAACATTTGATTGCTACAAACAAATCATATGTGGTTGTTCAGCAAGAAATTGCCAGCCCCTCATATGTCGTTTAACGACAGGAGTCTGTGGTATGTATATACATATATAAAATTCAGTGTCACCATTTGGGTAGTAGTGTTATGGTTTCCATACCGCATTGACAAAAAGTCTAGCAGCTCATTAGTTCAACAGGTGAAAATATGGTACAAAGTGCCTTACTGTGAATAAGCAAAAATTGACAGTAGCAAGGGCACATAGCTGTAAAATGTTGCCCCAAGAAGTGCTGACTAACCCATACTAGCATGGAGAGGGCAAACATGTAGATGATGATCATTCAGGCAGATTTATAATGTGTAACAATAGTAGTATTAATGTTAGAGATGTGTCTTGGTTGAGTTCAAATCCTACCTGTTTACTATTTATATATCGTACCTTGTAACTACACCATTTTGTTATTCTTATTCTTATATAGTAATAAACTTTCGTCTCTTTTCATTGTGACTTTACATGAGCCAAATCTCATGTATTTTGCTGTGGCCACTCTGTTGGTCATTTATTGGACCGAAGTACATTTGATTGTTTAAAACATGTAATCTCTCTCATTATATGCAGGTATGGCTGTATGGTTAAAAAGCTCGGTTTGTAACCATTGGTTTTGGGTTCAATACCACTGCATGGCTTCTGAAGCCCTGGGCCAAACAATGCCTTGTGAGCAAATTTTGTCAGACACAACCTCTATAAGGGCCTTTTGTGTATGTGTGGGTATGTGTGTGTTTCCCACAACTGCTTAACAATCAGTGTTGGTTTGTTTGAATCCCTGTAACTTAGTAGTTTGGCAAAAGAGACTGATAGAATAAGTGCCAGGCTTGAACAACAAAAATAATTATAATAAAAATGAGTAGAGGGGTTTATCTGTTCCACTAAACACTTCAAGGCAGTGCCCTAGGATAGTCACAGTCCTGTGACAAACAAAAGGTAAACACGCACATACACACATGGTTATATTTGCATATGGCCTACATGGCTGATTATAAAAACGGGTGGGATTTGTGACATCATCATCAGTTAATGTCTGTGTTCCAATAAAATTAAAATCTGATTTAAAATAAATTATACAATTAAAGCTGTATATATAAATTTAAAATTTCCATCTGTGATGTCAGTTTATATTCTCAGCTAGTTTGTCTCACTTTTCTCATCTTCTTTATGATTTGTTAGTTTATTTATATCTTGATATTCGTTTATTTAGTGTTCGTAACAAAAAGCTGATTATGTCTGCAATTAAAGACCTCGTTATTTTTTCTTTAGTTTTTCCTATTCCCAAGAATGGTCGTTAGTTTCTTACTGCTCCTCTTTACACACTGATATTATTTTACATGAATGTGTTCAGGCATGGCTGTATGGCTTAGAAGCTTGCTTCCCAACTATGTGGTTTTAGGTTCAGTTCCACTGCACAACACCTTGGGCACATGTCTTCTACTATAGCCCCTGGGCAACCAAAACCTTGTAAGTGGATTTGGTTGACATAAACTGAAAATAATCTAACATTTGTATGTATGTGGGTTTACACTAGTCATGGCATCATGTGATGGCTGTTAATGTCTATTTTCCATGCTGGCATGGGTTGGATGGTTTGACTGGAGCTTGCCAGCCAAAGAGCTCTCCAAGCTCCAGTTGTTTGCTTTGATATAGTTTCCTAATATCAAGCACTCTGCAGAGTGTACAAGCCTGCAGGACAGGGATCTCTCAGCTGACAGTGATGTGTTTGTATGTATAGATGGTCCAAATTTTACTAGGCTTGACACAGCACATCACCAGAAATTTCAGTTCATAATGTCTAAAGATCCTCTCTCATCACTTCAGCCCATGTCTTCCTGGGTCTGCTCTTTTTGCATGTTCCATCCTCAATTAGAGATCAGTACTTTTTATGCAGCTGTCCTCATCCACATGCATCGCACGACCATACCAGCACAATCTTATCTCTTGCACACTATATCTGATGCCTCTTTTACCCAATTTTTCTCTCAAGTCACTTACACCCTATTGTATATGCACACTGATATTACCCACCCAATGGAGCATGCTGACTTCACTTCTTTCAAGCTTTTACATGTCCTCAGTAGTCACATCCCATGTCCCAATACTATGTAGCAAAGCTATTCATACACAGGCATCATACAGTCTGCCTTTCACTCTGAGGAAGAGGCTCTTTGTTACCAACAAAAGTAGCAGCTCTCTGAACTTTGCTCAACCTGTCCTTATTCCAGCAACTTTCAGTGCTTCCTCCTCCGCTACTAACTTTGTCGCCTAAGTATTGTAAACTATTCACTACTTCTAAGGATACTCCAGGACATTTGGGGGAGTCCTCGTGTTTATTGTACCTGTGCATCTGCCATGTTAATCTTCCTGTGATATTACTGCACCTCTTGTGTGTCCATAGCTTGCACCAGGTACACTGTATGGAGTTTCTGCCAACACCTTTTTTATATACCAAGCAAGGCCATTGCTCTAAAGGATTCTGTGATTTGTCTGTTTTCCAACTTACTAGGACTTTGGTCCTTTTGATTCTAGACGTTGTTTCCTTGAAATTTCTTAGCGTTCTTGTTGCATTTCAGCAATAAGAACAAGGTCATCAGTGTAGAGGAACTCCCAAGGACAGCCAGTTTTAAATAGCTCTGTTTTGGCCTGGAGGACAATGATAAGCAAGAGGGGTCTGAGAAGTGATCCTTGATGAACACCTACCTGTACACTAAATTTTTTGCTGTCTGTAGTCAAAGTATACGATATTATAGATCCATTACAATTGATCTCAAAGTTTTCCATCAGATATTGGTAACTGAGTCAAACTATCCAACCCATGTGCTCTTCAGGGATGATAAGTATGGAAAACTACTTTTCATACACCTACTGTCCCTGAAGCTCAGCTCCTATCTTGTGTGAAAGTAATTGGTGAAATCAGCTGTAATGGAATCAATAATATTGTATACTTTGATTAATGTGGCCACTCAGTTAACAGACAGATGTGTGGCTAATTTTTCTGATTTATAGGTTCTTAGATGACCATCCGCACACATTTAATGTAAAAAGAGAGAGAAAGAGTATATGTATACATGTGAAATCAGTCCAAATAGTCAAAACCATTTTAAAGTGGTTGATGTAATTTGATTAACATAGTAAGAAATGTAAAAGTTGCTTTTGAGGTAATCTCTTGGGATTAAGAAGTTGATGAGCATCACACGTTGAATTTGCTTTTATCGACAAGCATTTAACATTGAATAACTTTCTAAAATACTTTTCACCACTCACCCCCTCCTCTATCATAAATACCAAAGAATCAAAATAATAATAATAAAGCTTAAAATTTCAGCTGTAGAATCTTGTGTGTTTAATTTTTGAGAAGGCTCTTGTGTATCTGTTTACTTGATGTATTTTCTGTTTAATGAAAGAAAAAGAAAAAGTCAATCATGTGAAAATTTGTAAATTAGAAAAATTAAGGCTAATTAAATACAGCTTGCCTTGAATCCCTCATCAATTTGAAGAGAGATAGAGGAGAAAGTTTGGCAGGATATTTAAGGGAAGTTTTTGGCAGATGTCAGGGATGGAACAGATGGGAAGCAGTATTAGATTAATGAAACTGTTGATATTTCAGTGGTTGCCACCTCTCAGAACAGCTTTCTACTTAGCCTCTAGCTGCTAACAGACTGTTAGATGATGTTTACTGTGGCTAATTGAAATATTAAATTTGCCTATTTAATAACACTTCCATGGTCTGATGCACATTTTATATGCTTTGTGACGTTCAGTTTTGTGTGTGTGTCTAATTGTGTGTTTCACTTATGTATGGATGTCTTTGAGTGTATATCTGATTCACATATGCACAGATGTGTGTAAACACACATACACAAGGGAAGTGGGATTTTTAGTTATTATTTTTTTTTTTTCAATTTTGAATTTACAGTTTAGAAAACTAATCTGTTTTATAAGCAAAATCAAAAGTATGTTTGAAATTGAATAAATTTATTTATTTAGAACTAAAATTCCCTTATAAATTATAATAGATAAAACTTCTTTTCTTTTTTTAATTTATTTTTATTTCAGTTTGTTTTGCGCCCACCCACCCCTTCCCCACGTGATCATCTCAGTCCTGATTTTATTTTACGAAACACTTATAAATTTGAAATTTTGGAACTAAAGAAATACTGAAAGAATCTTAAAAGTTTATGATGTTCTTCATTTATCAATACATCATCATCATCATCATTTAATGTCTGTTTTCCATGCTGGCATGGGTTGGACAAGTTCACAAATGCTGGCAAGGTTTAGAGTTGCACCAACTTCCATTTTCTGTTCTAGCATGGTTTCTACAGCTGGATGCTCTTCCTAACATCAACCACTTTACTGAGGGCACTGGGTGCTTTTTATGTGGCAACACCACCAAGAGAGTCACCATGTACCCTGCAAGACAAAAGACCCTTAACTGGGATTTTATAAAAATCTAAATAGTTAGCTGGCAGAATCCTTTTCTGTTTCAGACAAAATGCTTAGTGGTTGGACGATTTGACAGAGGACTGGCAAGCCAGATGGCTGCACCAGACTCCAATCTGATCTGGCAGTGTTTCTACAGCTAGATGCCCTTCCTAATGCCAACCACTCCGAGAGTGTAGTGGGTGCTTTTACGTGCCACCGGCACGAGGGCCAGTCTGCTGGTACTGGCAACGGCTACACTCAAATGGTGTTTTTTACGTACCACCTGCACAGGAGCCAGTCCAGCAGCACTGGCAATGACCTCGCTCAAATGTTTTTTCATGTGCTACTGGCACAAGTGCCAGTAAGGCGACAAGAGACCATAAACCCATGTCTCATCACCAGTGATGATGGCCTTCATGAAGTCTTGATCATGGTTTGCATGAGCCATCATGTCCTGTGTGATTTCAATATGGAATTGTTTATGCTGCTCTGCCAGCTCTTTGGAGACTAATTCTGCAGACACTCTCCACATGCACAAATCTTCTGTTAAAATGGAATGCACTTATCCTCTGCTTCTTTCCACTTTGTGAGCAATTTCAGGGATTGTTACACGATGGTCTTCCATGACTATTTGCCAAACCTTCTCAACTGGTTCCTTGTTTCAGCTTGTGACTGGCCTGTCTGAGCATGCCTTGCTCTCAACACAGTTGTTCTGAGTTGTTCTGCCCATGGCATCATCACCAAAGGCCTGCAGAATCTTCTGCATGGTTTCAGCCTGAGAATCACCAAGCTTGATGCAATGTCTTTGCTTGAGACTTTCCGTGGAAATGAAAATGTGATGAATGTGCGTCACATGTGAGTACTCTAGACATAACAGCTGTGAACTGTGAAAATGTTTACATGTGCATGAAGGGTGGGGGGAATCACCTCCCACCCAAAGGATTTTGCCCACGTGGAATTAATTTTGGCAGAAAAAAAAAATGAAGTCAGACATTTTGATATTTTGTCAGACTAATGATTGTTGATTAAATGTTTATTAACTCCCAGACTTCTTTAATCTGAGTGGCCAAACATAGCTTCTTTGAAGTTGTCATGCCAACGAATAATAAGTGTGTTTGCATTTATGTAATAAGCTAAACTATTTAGTACCTTAATTACTGATCCAGCTAACACATGCTGACTGATAATTGATTCAACTGAATAATATGCATTTAATCTTACTAAAATCCTTTCCTCAGCTATTTACCAAATCCTGTTTGTGGTTTCCTCTTGCTTGGAGTCCCTGCAACATACTCTGTCAGAAAGATGTTTTTTTCACGCCTAAAGGCAGTTGGCCTTCATTACCATCAATATGAGTCGGGCCAATTTAAAGCTGAACTTTAATAGTCCAGCTATTTTGTTAGGCCATGAGCTGACAGAATTGTTAGCATGTCAGATAAAAATGCAAAGAGGTAATTTATTGTGACTCTTTAAACT
Source organism: Octopus sinensis (assembly GCF_006345805.1). Lineage (NCBI taxonomy): Eukaryota > Metazoa > Mollusca > Cephalopoda > Octopoda > Octopodidae > Octopus > Octopus sinensis. The sequence continues at coordinate 108,784,444 of NC_043000.1, read as the reverse complement.
CTAAGTTCAAATCCCAGCAAAGTCTGTTTTGCCTTTCATCCTTTCAGCGTCATTAAAATAAGTACCAGCTGAGCACTGGGGTCAATTTAGTCAACTAGCCCCCTTCCCCCTCAAATTCCAGGCTTTGTGTCTATGATAGAAAGAATTCTTCTTTTATTATTTGTAAAACCGTTAGCCAATATGGTAAGTGTTGGAAAGAATCTCGTGATTATTCATTCTGGTTATTTACCCAAATCATCATCATCATCATTTAATCTCCATCTTCCATGCTGGCATGGCTTGGACTCTGAATTCAAATACGACCACACTCAACACTACTTTTCATTTTGGGTTCAGTAAAATAAAACACCAGTCAAAAATCAATGGCATTGACTAAACCCCTCCCCTCAAAATTGCTGGCCTTGTACCAAAATTATAAGCATTATTATTATTATTAAGACAGCAAGCTGGCAGAATCATTAGCACACCGAGTGAAATGCTTGGCAACATTTTGCTGTCTTTGTTTTGAGTTCAAATTTCGTCAAGGTTGACTTTGCCTTTCATCCTTTCGGGGTCATTAAATAAAGCACCAGTGAAATATTGGGGTCGATGTAATCGACTAGTCCTCTCCCCGCAAATTTTCAGGCCTTGTACCTTTAGTAGAAAGGATTATCATTCATTAGGTGATGACCTGGCAGGATTATTAGCGCACCAGGCAGAATGCTTTGTAACATTTCATCCCGCTTTACATTCCGTGTTCAAGTTCCACCAAGGGTGTCCTTGTCTTTTGTCCTTTCAGGGTTGATAGAATAAGTACCAGTTGAATACTGGAGTCAATGTAATTGACTAACTCCTCCCCCAAAATTTCAGGCCTTCTGCCTATAATAGAAAGGATGATTATTATTAACCCATGCCAGCATGGAAAGTGGACATTAAATGATGATTAGTATTATTATTATTCTTTGTAAGTCTATCAACTAGACAAAGCAGTGAGTTGGCAGAAATGGTAAAGCAACAGGCCAAATACTTTATTAAAACTCTATTCATATTGTTCTTTTTCAGTTCTGATTTCAAACTTATGACGTTTTATCTCTCAGCATTGCATTTCAATTCCTCATGATGCCAAGTCACTTCACTGGCATTACTAATGCCCTTGAGAAGGGCATGAACCTACTGCTGTATATATCGTTGCCGAAATAAGAAATCATATACACACATATGTGTGTGTGTGTGTGTGTGTATATATATATATATATATATATATATATATATATATTGTTGGTATGTGATGTTTATTTGAAACTTTAATATGGCTTAGAACATCAACAATAGCTGAAGCATCATCACCTATCAGCAACAATTACCACCACCCACCCACAACAACCACTCCAACTGCAATATCTTTACAATTAACTCACCAGTAAGCTATGTGTGTATGTTGATGTGTTCACTTTTGTTGGAATAGCCTTTTTTGAGTATTTTCATCACCAGCTGTTCTCAGCCCATACATTTTGCTACTCATTCTCATGCCTCTTCATTCATTGACAACAACCAGCAGCTCGGCTGAATTTCTTTCCTCTAGTAAGTTCATCTCTTCAGTTATTTCTGTATTTTGCAATGATGTATTGTTCATTTATTTCATGCCAGAACATAGTGAATATCTTGACTATTTGTATTTAGGTTCAGCTATTTATCATCATCATCATTATCATCATCATCATCATATATTATAAATATTTTTTCTCCATTTACTCATCATTCCAGTGTGTAATCTATGTATGTGAAATCTTATGTATTTTCTTGTGAACCATAACAGGAACATTTTTGAAAACAGTCGCCCTCTTCTTAAGTGCATGTGTACTTCCTTATTTTCACATGATGTCTTTCTGTCTCTCTTTCACACACACACACATACATGTTTGTAAAAACCAGATCTACAGACCCTATATCACTTGCTTTTGTATCTTCACTCCCAAATTTATCTTTTGCTTGTTTCAGTCAAGCTGTGGTGGGAGGTAAACACAAAGATTTACACACACACACACTCATATATATATATATATAGATATACACACAACAGGCTTCCATTCAGTTTCCATTGCCCAAATTCACTCACGAGGCATTGGTCAGTCTTGGGTCTTGTCCGAAACCATTTGGTTGCTGAACAACCTTCTCAATCGTGTTGCTATGCATGATTGTGCCCAGATTAAAACTGTTGCCATCAAGAAAGCCTTCAATCATGTCTATTTGGTTAATCTCCTTACTAATCTCTCCACTTATCTCTTGTTCCTCTGGCAACATGTCAGATCACAATGTTGTGGCATATAGTAGAGCTCCTTCTGAACTACACATTTCCAGTAAGTCTGTGGTACCTCAGAGTTTAGCTTCATATCCTTTAACACTACAAGGATGCAGTCACCACTTGTATCTAGAAAACATTTTCATCTTCAACATCTGCAAACATGAACATCATCCTCTACGTTGCTACAGTTAAGTCCTCCAAGAATTACTAATCATCTGTAAATCTCAGCTTAAGCCCACAATGCAGTACTGTTCTCTCTTTCTTTCTCTCTCTCTCTCTCTCTCTCTCTCTCTCTCTTTCCTACTTCTATGCTAGACTGTATCGTGTCATAATCTAGTTTAAATTCAAAACTGTTGCCCTCCTAAATGGGTTGGAAACCATTTTCTGAGCTGGAACATTTCATTTTTTTGCCATGGTTTCTACAGTTGGATGCATTCCTAACACCATCCACTTTCCTGTGTACTCTTGGTGCGCTTCAAAAGAGCACCAGCGCCAGAGGAGTTGTCTGGTTCCTTGCTAGAATATAGAGTACTTTTTACTTTACCTCATCTCCATTTATTTCCTTCACACGAAAGAGAGTGTCTTGTGTGTGATGAGACTATAAAGGGTCCCATCTCATGTTGATTCCATTGGTTTGTTCTTTTTGTTCTACAGAGCCGAATAAGTGGAACTGGAAGCTATCACAGAGGACCAGAGTAATAGAGGAGAGAGAGAGAAATAGCTATATTGCTACATGGTAAACTAGTTGATGCAAAAGTCTGTATTATGAGACAAGTGTGTCAATGAGTGTTGAATTGAGAGCTGGGGGAAAAAGTAAAGTGGATGACTGTTTATATGTGTGTGTGTATAGCTATATATATAAAACTGTAGTTGTGTGAGTGTCTGTCTCCTACGATTTAGATTCCTAACTACTCCCACATTTTGCGGTGCAGTTTAACCAAATTCGGGTATCTTATAGTCGTGATTCATATCGAGCCCGTCTGAGTATTAGCGCGCGTCTACGATGAGTCTATGATTTAAAAATAATTTAACATAATTTTTTATTCCATTTTAATGCATAATTTTTCGTGTGTCGATGGCGGCGGAGTTGGCGTCCATGGTCACACCTGCACCTATTTGCTTCTCCCCCTTCTTCCCTCCCTCGTGAAGCTGTGGGGAAGGGAGTGTAAGGAAATCAACGTCGTAAAGCGTTGTCAAGGAGACCAGCGTTCTTTTAGAACAACGACTTCATGGCTTGAAGACACTGAGTCAACGATTTAAAAAAAAAATTACCATCATTTTTTTTTCCATTTTTAATGCATTTTTTTGCTATAACTCTCAAAAATGCTTATATAGTTATTTCCCTTACAAACCCAAGCAACGCCGGGCGATACTGCTAGTATGTATATATATATATATATATATATATATATATATATATATATATATATATATATATATATATATATAATATTTATATAATTGCTAAACAGGACATCAAACATTAAGGCAAGGCCAATATCTCAAGTCATATACAATATCATTGTTATAGGAAGAAATTATTTCCTATAATAATAATAATAATAATAATAATAATATTGTATATGACTCGAGATATTTGCCTTGCCTTAATGTTTGCTTTCCTGTTTAACAATTTATATATCTGCTGCATCGGAAATCTGCAGTGGCTGCATAACTACCGTCTTGGTTATAACCTTGGAGCCCTGGTAATCCGTTACAGCACTTACCTAGTGTACCTAATCATTTAGATTACCGGTGAACTAAACCCCCATACTTTGTATATATTTATATGTATATATGTGTATATATATATATTTATATGTATGTATGTATATATATATATATATCTGTGTGTGTGTGTATGTATGTATATATATATATGTATATATATGTATATATAAACAACTTATAAATAAGGGCAAACGAAAAAATTTCTAATGCCAAATATGCCGAAATTGAACATATTGTCCATAACCTTATAATTTTTCACAATACGCATGCTACTCGAAAAAAAGTCGACAGAAATTTCTAAAAAAAATTCCATTATTACCATATCGGACCGATTTCAGGGTTAGTTCGTAAGAACCCTCCCTTCGTCAGTGATAAATGTGGCAAAGAAATAAATGAGATACTTACTCATACCCATGGAAGAAGCAAAACACTAAGTCATGAGCACAATTAAGTATCCCGATTGTGCTCATGACTTAGTGTTTTGCTTTAATTTTGGATAGTTTTGCTTATTTTGTTCTTTTAAAATGTTTCACAATCTTATATGGGAAGGTGGAGTGGTTTGTGACAAACGGACAGCTGTAGAAACAATTTGTTGAATGCGTAAAAAGGGAAAAGTAAACAAATCCTGTGATAAGTATGGCTGTGTGGTCAAGCAGCTTGGGCCGTATGGTTTTCGCTTCAGTCTCACTGCACCTCACCTTGGGCAAGTGGTGACTATTGCTCCAGGCCAATGCATGCCTTGTGAGGGAATCTGGTTGGTAGAAACTGTGTGGAAACCTGTCATATGTGTGTGTCTGTGTTTGTTCCCACTCCACTTGTTCCCACCCCAGGCCAACCAAAGCTTTGTCAGTGAAGTTGTCAGACAGGAACTGAAAGCCTATTGTGTGTGTGTGTGTGTTACTGTCTCCTTGCATTGAGATTGCCTGGTAATTGCAAACAAGTAACTCTGTTATGCAATTGGTGTCCTTCCAGTCTTTAGTGAAAAAAACATGTCTGGGCCATGGGTAGGTGGGGGCGGATATTATCTTGTCTGGAAACAGGTGAGGGTTGGTGACAGGAAGGGCATCCTGCTGGATAAATCCTGTCTGACACATTGGGAAAGTGGATGCTATAACACTGAAGATGATGATGATGGGGAGCCTGTGTATGCGGGTGCAAGCAAATGTAAATGTTGGAATCTTTCCACCCTTCCAACCTTATGCTAGCATGAAAAACCAACCATAAAACAATTGAATAAATATGGCTGTAGTCCAATGACTGAAGCCAGTAAAAGGTCGGTCAATGTTTAAAAAAGAAATAGCTTTTGTAATTGGATTAAATATCCTGAGTCACAAGATCAAATGGTGAATAAACATTGTTAAACAAATATTGTGGAATGTGAGGAAGAAGAAAGGCAGATGGAGAGAAATAAAATATAAAACAGGAAAAAGAATTGAAACTTTGAAGCTGTTTTCTTGTTAAAAATAGCTTTTTTTGTATTTATTTATTTAGTATATTTAAATATATTTGTATATACAAGAGTTTGGAATGAAGTTTATTCTGATTTCTTTCTCAGGCAAACGTGTTTGTCTTGGCTGTTTCATCTCTTTCTGCATATTTTGAATAACCATCTCAAGTTACCTGATAATAATAAAAATAAAAATATGATTTAAAATTCATCTGACAATAACCTGTGCAGGTGTGTATTTAAGTATAGATACATGGTCAAGAAGTTTGCTTCCCAGTCACATGGTCTCAGGTTCAGTTCCACTGCCTGGTGTCTTGGGCAAGAAGATTCTTCTACTATAGCTCTTATGAATGGATTTGTGGACGGAAACTAAAGGAAGCCCTTCATATAGTGTGTATGTGTGTGAGACACATCAGATGATTGTTATAAATGAAAGTCATTCATTTCCAATATTCTGTGAAAACATATCTGACCCTGGGGAAATATTACTTTGCTTGGAAACAGATGAGGAACGGCAACAGGAGATACAACAAAATATATTTCAATTCACATGATCAAACCAAATACAAAACTGAAATCCCTATAATTAATGGAAATTTAAAAAACTTGGTTAAGTATTCTGTGTTGGTTATGTGTGTAAAAGCAGGG
>NC_043000.1:108598337-108773337 GCF_006345805.1 Octopus sinensis | reverse complement strand
CCAACCTCCCTTCATTGGACTCTAAACTCTGCTTGCGAAGACCTGTTGGGGCAAGTGAAATCGAAATTGAACCAATCCTATGACTGGCACCCAGCAGTTGCCAGGACCGCTGGCAGGTGGCAAGTGAAGAAACACCATTTCGACCCTGTGCTTGAGGAGATCCATTGAGTCAAGTACACCGACATCAAAATCAATGGAAATTGCAGTTGTGATCCCTGAGCCGGTGGCACGTAAACAGCACCATCTGAAGGTGGCTGATGCCAGTGCCGCCTCGACTGGCTTCCGTGCCGGTGGCACGTAAAAAGCACCATCCGAATCATGGCTGATGCCAGTGCCGCCTCGACTGGCTTCCATGCCGGTGGCACGTAAAATGCACCAATCCGATCGTGGCCGTTGCCAGCCTCGCCTGGCACCTGTGCAGGTGGCACGTAAAAAGCACCCACTACACTCACGGAGTGGTTGGCGTTAGGAAGGGCATCCAGCTGTAGAAACACTGCCAGATCAGACTGGAGCCTGGTGCAGCCTTCTGGCTTCCCAGATCCCCGGTCAAACCATCCAACCCATGCTAGCATGGAGAACGGACATTAAACGATGATGATGATATATATCTATCTATATATATATATACATTTGCATATATATATATATATATATATATAATATAATATAAGATCGTCTCAATGCAACATATCAGCTACTGGGAAAGACTGAAAGTATTAAAACTTCTCTCTGGAGCGAAGGCAGGAGAGAATGCAGTGATATACATCTGGAAAATCCTGGAGGGCCTTGTCCTGAATTGAAAGTTACCCCAACAGCAGAATTGGGCGCCACTGCATGATGCCAAATATCCCAACATCACCATCAAAATACAGGACCAGATACTGCAACAGCTTGGGTTTCAGAGGACCACAGCTCTTCAATATCCTTCCTAAATGCCTGAGAGACCTGCATAGTGTGGATGTGGGTTTCTTTAAAACTGAACTGGATCTCTTCTTGTCAGGAGTTCCAGATGAACCTACCTCTCAGCAGGAAACACAGATGCAGGTAGCGGCGTCGAACTCCCTTGTTGACCAAGTGCCATGTATCAGCGCATACTAGTGTAGCACATTCAACGGTGGTGTCCTAGCATGGCCGCAGCTTTCGGGCTGAAACATTTTTAAGGATACATCTATATATATCTATCTATCTATCTATCTATATATATATATATATATATATATATATATATATATATACATCAGTGTGTGTGTGTATATATATATATATACACATACACACAAATAGTAGTTGTGATACCTGTGCCATTGGCACATAAAAAGCACCATCTGAACGTGGCCGATGCCAGCGCTGCCTTGACTGGCTTCTGTGCCGGTGGCACATAAAAAGCACCATCCGAACGTGGGCGATGCCAGCTCCGCCTCACTGGCTTCTGTGCCAGTGGCACATAAAAAGCACCATCCGAATGTGGCCGATACCAGCGCTGCCTCGACTGGCTTCTGTGCCGGTGGCACATAAAAAGCACCATCCGAACGTGGCCGATGCCAGCGCTGCCTTGACTGGCTTCCGTGCCGGTGGCACATTAAAAGCACCAACCGATCGTGGCCGATGCCAGACTCCTGGCACCTGTGCTGGTGGCATGTAAAAAGCACCCACTACACTCGCGGAGTGGTTGCTGTTAGGAAGGGTATTCAGCTGTAGAAACACTGCCAGATCAGACTGGAGCCTGGTGCAGCCTCCTGGCTTCCCAGACCCCGGTCGAACCGTCCAACCCATGCTAGCATGGAGAACGGACGTTAAATGATGATGATATATACACACACATATATATATATGTGTGTTTGTGTGTGTGTGTGTGTGTATTTACCCTCCTGCTTTCTAGAGACAGACAGAAGATTGTGTGCCATATACCTTTGAAACATTTTGAATATATTTCACTTGCTTCAGAGTCGTTGGACTACAGCTACGCTGGGGGACCCCCTTGATTGGTTGGAGTTGGACAAATTGACCCCTTTACTATTGCTTTTTTTTTTCTTCCTTAATGTCTGATACTTATTTTAGCAGTCTCTATTGCCAAAATGCTAAGTTGTGGAAATGTGAACAAATTAACATTAGTTGTCAAGCAGTGGGCAGCGAGGAATAAACACACACACACAGGTTTCATGTAGTTTCCATCTACCAAATTGACTCACAAGATATTGGAGCTGTTGTAGAAATCATTCACCCAAAGTGAAAATGTCTTCTACATGGCACCAACTCCAACAGGGCCACCAGGTAACTTGCAAAACAAGACAATCTCTTCAACTGGCAGAGTAGCATTGAGGGAGGTTGCTTTGTGCCAGTTGTTAGTTTAGGCAAAATTCATTTAAGTCCCTCCACCACATATATCCTGGGTTACAACTTGGGAGCATTTTTAGGTAGTTCTATCGTACATTAATCAAGCCTGTAAACTTGAACTCAGAACTGCAATTTGCCAAGCAACCCTGCTCTGTTGGTTGCATTTCAATTTGTTTTCATTTGTAGGTTTTGAGTTTTAACTTTCTGCCACCAACTTTTCTTTTTACCATCTTCCTGAGTGGGAGATTGATGGAATAAGCACCAATACATACAAGATATAATACACACACACACACACACACACACACACATATATATGTATATAAAGAAGTGCTGATCACTTAAAGTGGATGGAAGTTGTAGAAAAAGGATACCCAGGAAGACATGGGAGTATGGAAGGCCAATCTGAAAATGCTGAACCTTATGAAGGAAATGACAGGACTGCGATATGTGGTGCATTGCTACACTCAAATATCCACCCACCACAACAGAACTGAGATCCTAAAACCAAGGTGCCATGTAAAAAACACCCAGTACACTCCTTAAAATGGTTGGTGTTAGGAAGGGCAAACAACCATAGAAACCAAAGCAAAACTCTGGGACCATGCGCAGTTCCTGTCCAACTCATGTCAGTATGGAAAATAGATGTTAAATGTTGATGATGATGATGATATCTGTATATCTCATTTAATGTCCCTTTTCCATGCTAGCTTGGGTTAAACAGTTTGACAGGATCTAGCAAGCCACAGGACTGCATTGAGGACCGGTGTTAGCTTTGACAGTTTCTAAGGCTAGATGCCCTTCTTAATACCGACTACCTTATAGTGTGTACTGGGTGCACCAAGTAACTTGCAAGACATGAAAAATACCCTGCAACAAATTGGCAGGGAGTATATGAGAGGGGTAGGTGAATTTGTGCAAGGTGTTCAGAGGCTAAAATATGATAGCAGGACAAGCACAGGTGTCTTCCTATAGAGGAGGATACAGGGCTACCTTACTATGTAAGGGTGGGTGGGAGTAAGTAGCAGGGAAGAAGATAAAGATGGTAGTAATGGGGTGCCATCTGAAACATTATCCCTCAGAATTTAAGAGAATACTTCACCTCTGGTAGAGTATCAAAGCAGCTGTATCATAGCAGCTGTACATTTCAACTTGAATGAGGCTGAAATTTTATCCTACTGGTATGGTCTGGAAGTAAAGCCTTTCTCTGTGTTAGAAGGACTTTTTGAATTTAAGCTTTTTCCATTGCTTATCAACTCCTGAATTGGATTTGGGGTTGTCTTTAGTTCAACAACTGCCCTTGGTAATTGACCTCTGTTTGTGTAAACATTTGCTTCCCAACCGCTTGGTTTTAGGTTCAGTCCCATTGTGTGGCACCTTGGACAAGTGTCTTCTACTATAGCCCTGGGTTTTCCACAGCCTTGTGAGTGGATTTGGTAGAGTCTGAAAGAAGCCTGCTATGCATATCCTTTGCCTTGACATCATGTGATAGTTGTAAACAAGTATTGTCATCATGCAAGTGGTGTCTTCCATGAAAAACAGGTCTGGCCATAGGAAAATATTACCATGGAAACAGGTGAGGGTTAGTGTCAGGAAGAGCACCCGGTTGTAGAAAACCTTCAACAAATTCTATCTGACCTGTGCAAGCACGGAAAAGTGGACATAAACATGATGATAATGATTTAAATCTATCTTAAATAGCAAAACTATAAAAGCCCTTATTTTAGGTTTCCTAATAATCTGGGTGGATTGGGTGACTATGGCCTTGCTCTCAAAGTAATGTGACTGGATTTTCAATTTTATTTTATTTTATAACTGTGGGTCTTCACAATTGGGATCACCCAACTCTCAAGGGATCTATTGTAAATGTTAAAATTATCAAATTAGCCCCCAAACCTATTGCAAACACAAGAAAACTCATTTAGCTTCCTCTGTGACATTACAAACTGCTGTATTTTGACTGAACATTGCTAGCGTTATTCTGAAGCACTCCCTTACGAAAAAAAATGAAAAATGCACAATTCTGCTGGGGACAGCAATTTAACTTCACTTAAACCAAAGCTAAATGTGTCTCTATGAAGTCATTATCATAAAGCTCTGTTTTAAAGTAAGACTAAATTATTGATGTATAATTGATAGCAATTATTTTCATATAATATTGGGCCATCCCATAAATAATGTGTTTTTTTTCAATTGCAAGAACTAAAAAAGTCAGAGGGGGATGGGATAAACTACCTGTATCGACTTGCTGTCAAAGCAGGTAGTAATATTACCTTGTACTTATTCTTAGTGCAAGTTTTGAAGAAGGCAGTTCGATTTTAAGAGTTATTCTTTCAAAACTATAATGGAAGTGACAAAGGAGCATATTCAGCCTATTTTGCTTTCAGAGTTCAATAAAGGCAACAATGCAACGGAAAGTGTGAGGAATATTAATGCAGTATATGGAGATCGGACATCCAAGCTGGAAACTACAGCCTAGATGATGGGCCTTGTCTTGGAAGATCTGTAGAGCCTGACGAGGATGTCCTGCAAAATCTGGAACAAAATCCTGTCGCAACTGTTAAGGAACTAGTAGAGAAGCTTGATCATTCAACCATCCATCGACACCTGCATAGCATCAGGAAAGTTAGCAAATTGGTTCGATAGGTTCCTCATAAACTTTCTGAGTCTAATCATGTGCAGAGGGTAAACGTGTGCTCTTCTTTGCTCTCACATCTCATGAATGAACCTTTTTTGGACTGAATAGTGACTGGTTATGAGAAATGGGTTCTCCATAAAAATATCAAGCGCTGAAGACAGTGGTTAGGGAAAGGAAAAACACTGGCACCCCAGGCTAAAGAAGGTCTTCACCCGGGTAAGGTGTTGTTATCTGTTTGGTGAGATATGAATGGTTTAGTTCTCTTTGAACTTCTAAACCCAAACCAAATGATAACAAAGATCTACTGCAAGCAACTTGAGTGGCTTAAGTCAGCGCTAGAAAAAAAAATGATCATTTTTGGTTTCAAGACAAAAGGTTTACTTCCACCAGGATAATGCTCGACCACATACAACGAGGATGACATTCCAGAGGCTGAAGCAGTTTGAATGGAAAATGATGCCCCACCCACCATATTTGCTGGACATTGCCCCATCTGATTATCATTTATTTTGCAGTCTTCAAAATCATTTGGACAGAAAAAATATGAATTCTGTAGATGAGGTCAGAAGAGTACTGGAGGAGTATTTTCTTTCACAAACAAGTGAAATTTGGAAGAGGGGCCTTGCAAGTCTACCAGATAGATGGAAGAACATTGTAGAAAATGGAGAGTATATTTTAGATCAAAAAAGAACTTTATATTAATTTTGAAAAATAAAAGACGTATGAAAAACCACATTATTTATGAGATGACTGCATAGTATTTAAAAAGGTTAAAAAACAATGGAACTTACAACCATATGGATATGAGTGTTCGGAAAATAAACAGTCATACTTTTTGGTTTATTCATAAATATTTTATCAAAATCATCACTGACCACAGCTTTTAACTAAACTTATGACAAAGCATTCTACAAAAACAGATTTAAAAAAAAAAAATCTTTGATTGGCAAGTGTGAAATGAACACACAAAGACAAGGGAGACCATTCATTTCTGTCTGCCAAAAAGTTATATGAAAGATTATAACAAGTAAATAGGCTATTTTAAACAAAACTATTACGACTTTTGGCAGCCGAGTGTTTTATTAGAGGACTTTGTGTGTGTGTGTGTGTGTGTATACATACTCTTTTATCTTTTACTTGTTTCAGTCCTTAGTCTGTAGCCATGCTGGGGCAATGCCTTGAAATGTTTGGTTGAACAAATCAACCCTATTATTTATTTCATCTGACGCTTTTTGCTGAACCACTGAGCTACAAGGACATCAACAAACCAACACTAGTTGTCAAGTGTTGGGGGTGGGGTACAGACAGGCATGCACACACACACAGATATATATATATGACAGTCTTCTTTCAGTTTCCATCCACCAAATCCTCTCACAAGGCTTTGCTTGGCCCAGTAGAAGATACTTGCCCAAGGTGCCATGCAGAGGGACTGAACTCAGAACTATGTGGTTGGGAAGCAAACTTCTTAACATCAAGGTTATTATTTTAAAGCGAATTTGAGAATACCAATGGAACATTTACTGATGGGGGTGACTCAATATTGAGAATTGAGTCAATATGAACATAAACATAAATAACAGTGGCACCCATCTCCTGTAGGATGTGGGATCCAATTCATTCCATGGCAGCATGGAAAAACGAACATAATAGTAATACATATACACAAGCACACACATGCATTTCCAATAGTTTTAACCAAATTAGGACAGAAAATATCATTCAAAATATCACTCAATCGATCAAGATTGACAAACTCATCATTTAATGTCCACTTTTCTTCCATGCTTGAATGGGTCAAATGGGGTTCATTTGAGACATATTTTACAGCTGGATACATAGCCTGTTGCCAACACTCACTGTCTCCCAGCAAGGTAATATTTCCTCCACAGAATATTGGAAATGAATGACAACACTGCCTGCATGACAGTGACACTCTTTTACAACTATCATGTGATGTCAACACAAGGACACACAGACACACACACACACTTGACTGTGGTTGTAAATCAAGAACACACAACTGCAGCATGCTCTCCATATGACACATGGACAAGTAACATCTGACTTCTCCTCAAATATTGGTGGATAAATTGATTAAGCATTAACGATAAGTTGATTATTAAAGTGTTATCTTGGGAAGGTAGATTTCATTCTTTCCTAGCTCTCATATATATATTTTTTTATATGTATTTCCAACATCTGTTTTCAGGTTGGGAACAATTCCATTACTGCCTAATCTAAGCCTGCTAATAGTTACCATGTAATCCAGTGCAACCTGCTCGTTGTGACTAAAGCAGCCTACCTACCAGCTTACTCAGTGATGGGTTTAAAGAAACAAAAATACCTGTCAATGGCAAATGAGCTCGTAGAGGGCCAAAGGTGGAAGAGATGGGTGCCCCTAAGATTAGCAAACCAAACAAAATAGAAGCTACACCAACACTGAATTTTGCACCTGAACAACTGTCAAGTCTCAGGTTCATGAAGAAAACGTAAAACCAAGAGGGACAATGTCTCAATAATAGAAATGATATGGGAACAACTGGACTTGACTAGTGTTTGCGATGAAATTTAGTTTTAAAATATATTCTTTGATTAGACATACCTTAAAATTTACAAAAACCAAAAATAAAAAAAAAACTCTGTTTACCTGGATGTGTGGTTAAGAAGCTCACTTTGCAACTGTGTGATATTAAGTTCAGTCCCAATGCACAAGACCTTGGACAAATGTCTTCCACTATGACCCGGGGAACCACAAGCTTGTGAGTAAATTTAGGAGAGGAAAACTGTGTGAAGCCCTTTGTATACACACACATTTGTGTCTGTGTTTATTCCCACCACTTGACAACTGTTATTCATTTCTGTTCCCATACAGAGCAGTTTAGCAAAAAGGGATGAATAGAATATATACCAAACTTTAAAAGAAGGCAGTGCCCCAGCATGGCCACAATCCAATGACCGAAACAAGTGAAATATAAAAAAAATTAAAGATGAGACTCCAGGCCTTAATTATAAGGAAAATTGATTGAAGATATTTGACCCCTCATTCACAAAATATTTGTGTTTTGTCTAATTGAAAAATGTCTTACTCACCCCCTTAACCCTATCTTTAAAGGTAATTCCAACATTTTGTTGTTAGAGGTTACCAGTCACTCTTATTAGGAATGTGGCCCAGTTTTCAGTGATGCAACTAAACGTGCTAACATAGGTTTTGAATTTTGCTTGGCAGAAGGATGTCACGAATTTGTTGGGAAGACTATGTCTATTGATACAACTTTCAGAGTATCTACCCTAATACATGTCTGGTACATAGTTTATCAACCACAATAATAATAGGCACAAGTGTGGCTGTGTGGTAAGAAGTCTACTTCTCAACCGCATGGTTTTTGGGTTCAGTCCCACTGTGTGATACCTCGGTCAAGTGTCTTTTACTATAGGCCTTGGCCAACCAATGCTTTGTGAGTTGATTTCATCGATGGAAACAGTGTGTTTAACTGTCTCCTTGCTTTGACACCTTGTGGTAGTTGTGTGGAAAAACATCTTACTTGGAAGCAGATGAGGGTTGACTACAAGAAGAGCCTCCAGCTGTCGAGAATTCACTTCAACAAACTCCATCTGATCCATGGGAGCATGAAAAAATGAATGTTAAATGATGATGATGATGAATATCATCATCATCATTTAACGTCCGTTTTCCATGCTAGCATGGGTTGGACGGTTCAACTGGGGTCTGGGAAGCCAGAAGGCTGCGCCAGGCCCTGTCTGATCTGGCAGTGTTTCTACAGCTGGATGCCCTTCCTAACACCAACCACTCCGTGAGTCTAGTGGGTGCTTTTTACGTGCCACCTGCACAGGTGCCAGACGAGGCTGGCAAACGGCCACGATTGGAAGGTGCTTTGTACATGCCACCGGCTAGGGGCCAGACAAGGCTGGCAACGGCCACAATCGGATGGTGCTTTTTATGTGCCATCGGCACGGAGGCCAGTTGGGGCAGCGCTGGCAACAGCCACGTTCGGATTGTTCTCTTACGTGCCACCGGCACTGGTATCACAGCTACAATTTCCATTGATGTTGATCGATTTCGATTTTGATAATGTGAAGAAAATGCTTTCACTTAGAACATGACCAGCATTTGAACTACAAACGTAGACGAAACAAACTTAGGCATCCTATCAGTCCACCCGTAATGTTGATGATGATGATGATATTAATTGCAATAATAAAAACAATGATTGTTCTAATCCCGGCATAGTGTAATATTGTGATTCTTTTACAAGATGAAGAAAACAAAGAACTAAAACAAAAACATGGAGGGTGAATATCTTTATAAACAGGTTCATGTACTGGTTCCAGCCATTTGGCTCTGGTCATACTGGAGCACCTGCATTATGCTTACTGATGATTTCTAAACCAAGCACATTACCATACATTTTGAGGAGATTGTAGGTGATTACATCATCAAGCAACTTTATCTTTTTTCTTGTTTCTGTCATTGTGGCCATGCTGGAGGCATTTCCTTGAAGGGTTTTACTCAAACAAATCAAACTCAGGACTTAATGTTTTTTTTTTTCAAGTCTGGTACTTATTTGTTGTTCTCTCTTTTCTAACTGCTAAGTTACTGGGGATGTAAAAAATAAAATCAAAACCAGTGGTGGGGAGGGTGCTGCTCATACACACAACAGGCTTTCACGCAGTTTCTCTCTACAAAATTCACCCATCAGGCACTGGTTGTCCTGGTGCTACAGTGGAAGACGGTTGCCCAAGCTGCCATCCAATGAGACTGAACCTGAAACCATGTGGTTTCAAAGCAAACTTCTTAACCTTGCAGGCATATCTGTGCCTAGACTTGACGACTACATTTTTTATCAATGTTCAAAAGAATGAGAACCAGCTGAAAACCTCAGCAGGATTTGAACCCAGAACTTAAAAATACCCAGCTAAAATAATACAAGGCATTTAATATCACCTCTTTTGGTCCTGCCACATTCTTGCATGGGGTTATATTAGATACACACAAGCCTGTCAGGCCTGGGGACCCAGATAGGTACTCCATTGAACCCAAGAGCAATCTTTTAACCTTGTAGATCTATGTTGTTTAACCCCAGCTCAGCTCACATCAAGCAGATCTATGATCAGACATGCTAATCATGACCACCCCATCGTTATAACTATCATTATCAAGTATAGCATATTGTAGAACTTCATTATGCAATGTTGTTCCATTTTTTAAGACGTTAAGGTGTGATGTGAGGATGATTTGGTTGCTATTTTTAGTTTGTTGTGTGGGTATTGTCAGGCTTCCTCATTAGTTCAGGTTTTATTGATATAGGTGCAGACACACATCATTCCTTTTTAAGAATTCCAAGGAAGAAATTCTATGAACAACCAACACTTAGTCAGTATCAGTGCCACTCCTCACACTTAGCTGTAATATATATCTATAGAAGAAGCCTTACAAATCTTTCAGACTTTCTCTGGAATTGCAGTCTGTCATTAGAATATACACTGTTCCTGCTGGAATCATTCTTTACCAATACCAGCAATACAAACTTTATTGATTATTAAGATATAGTTAAAGATGCATTTCGTAAAACGGAGCATAACACCCACTACCGAAACCACCACCACCAAGAAGCAATGGTTTGACTTTACCATTCCATGTTGCCTTTGGTGAGATGAATTTTCCAAATTTGTGTTTTTTTAATTGTTGAAACAGTGTTTTCCTGTAATCTTTTTTTTTAAACTCTTTAGTAATTAACCCTTTCGTTACCAACCCGACTGAAACCGGCTCTGAGTACAAATGTCTTGTTTTTTATAAGTTTTGAATTAAAATCTTCCACCAAACCTTAGTCACAATTTATGTTCCTAACACTAACTTAATGTTAACTAAGTTATTTTACTATATTCTTTGTTATATTCGAAGAAACACAGAGCATCTCAAAATAAATACGGTAACGAAAGGGTTAAACCTGCCATTATCTGGGTCCCAAATATTCTGCCTGTTTTATGTTCAAACCATCCAGATCTGACCTTTCACACCCACCCTACAATGTCATTCAAAAAATAAACAATCACAGCATTGAAATCACCAAGCCATGAGAATGCATGCTTATTTCTGTTTTAATTCATAAATTTATAAATCGTTAAAAGATTTTCATTATGTTAAAGATTTTAATTTGTCTTTGGTTTCATTCCATAGTAAAGGTTGCTTAAGGCATAACTTCAAATTTCTTTGTATTAAAAGATTTCTGTTACACTTTTAACACTTGAACGCATTATGAGACCCAGAACAATTGCATAGATTTTTATAATAATGACTTGTTTTGCTGGCTGCAAGACCCCAATAATGATAATAATGTTTTATGCTAACACATTTTAATGAACAGAAAAGGAAATTAATAGTCTCGACTTTAGCCTCACCCAGTTTTACCGTTTCTGTAAATAATGATTCCTTTCAGAGAGAGAGAGAGTGAGTGTGTGTTTTACTCACTTAATGAAATAATGCACTGCCTTTGTTTAGTTTGTTCCTAGAATGCATTAGCACAATTGATTTTTAAGCTTTTAATGTTTTATATTAAACATTTCCACAGATCTCCCTCTATTCACACACACACACACATAGATGCATAATGTTTTACATACATACATACTCACTCACATACATCTTAATGATTTTACAAATCTTTTGGGTGGGATTTATTTATAATGTGTGTGTCTCCCTTTATAGTGTAAGCAAATATTTGTTATATTTGGTTTTATATATATATATATATATATATATATATACGGTTTAAGTAATTGAGATTCAAGTGAATTCTAATGAATTCACATGAATGTGGCACGTAAAAAGCACCCACTACACTCACGGAGTGGTTGGCGTTAGGAAGGGCATCCAGCCGTAGAAACACTGCCAGATCTGACTGGGCCTGATGAAGCCTTCCAGCTTCACAGACCCCAGTTGAACCGTCCAACCCATGCTAGCATGGAAAACGGACACTAAATGATGATGATGATGGTCCTTAACTAGGATGCACCGGAAATCTATATGGTGTTAACCATACGACAAGTGGGGTGATTACAAATAGGAAAAAAAGCAACAAGAATGGATTAAAATATCGGTACAATTGTTTCGTATGAGGACATCTTTAATAAGCTACAAAAAATGCAGTAAATAACTTTCTTCAATGCAGTTAAACTCACACCCTCATTTGTATCCACCCCTTTTGATGTTTGGGAATCTCTGATGTTTTTTCGGCTGACAAGTACGAGCCATCTATATTTACTGCATTTTTTGTAGCTTATTAAAGATGTCCTTGTACGAAACAATTGTACCGATATTTTAATCCATTCTTGTTGCTTTTTTCCTATATATATATATATATATATAAAACCAAGAAAGAACAAATTTCAAAGATCAGTGTTCGTATCCACTCAATATATTTCAAAGCATTGGAATACTTCACACGCATATATATATGTGACAGGCTTCTTTCAGTTTCCATCTATCAAATCCACTCACAAGGCTTTGGTCGGCCCAAGGCTATAGTAGAAGAGTGAGTGTGTGTTTTACTCACTTAATGGTGCCACACAATGGGACTGAACCCAGAACCATGTGGTTGGGAAGCAAGCTTCTTGATACTCAGCCATACCTGCGCTTTATATCTCCATGGGTTTTTATGCCTAAGTTTGTCACCCCCCACTGCTTGATTACTTGCATTGGTTTGTTTACATCCCTGTAACTTAGAGGTTTCACTATACCAGACTAAAAAAAAACAAAAACAAAAAAAAAACAGGTTGATTTGCTCCAGCACCATCTGGAAAGGTTCTGGTCAAACAGATGTCTTTTATGGGGAGCTGGCACATAGCATAGGGGAACGGATAGGTGAACACTGGTGGGAGCTCAAAGAGGAGAAAGGCTTGTCAGTGCTCTACCAACATGCTTTATAATAGAGGCTCAGTTAATAACTAGATGCTAAAGGGTTATCAATGCATAGAACAGACACAACACTTAGGTTACAGAGGACACACACACAATAACAGACAGACCAAGCCTCTAAAGAAAACATGAATGGGACGATGAACCCTCCCTCCATCACCATCACACTGTGCAATGTGGCGACTAAAACCAGA
The DNA here is from genome assembly GCF_006345805.1 of Octopus sinensis. Lineage (NCBI taxonomy): Eukaryota > Metazoa > Mollusca > Cephalopoda > Octopoda > Octopodidae > Octopus > Octopus sinensis. The sequence goes on along the minus strand of NC_043000.1, from coordinate 108,760,235 downwards.
ATGAGATGGAAAATAAGACAGATACAAACAGTAGAATACAGAAACCCATATATATATATATATACAGAAAAAAGACATACCTAAGACAAAATGGGTGTGTGGGGATAGAGATGATTAAATAAATGAAAAAATAAAGGGCACACATACAAACAGTATAGTAAGGGAACTTATATACACACACATACAAGATAGAGACGTGCACACACAAATATGGACGCAAAAGCAAGAACGAATAAGGATACACACAGACAGAATAGAGTAAACTGAAGAGGAGGAGACATGTGGGATGGTGAGTCACTGAAGAGGTCACAGGATGTGTGATGAAAGTTTTGTCGACAAAGTACATAAAATAAGAACAATACAAAGAATCTGAAGTGAAGAACGAATGTATACAAGTGCGTGTGTTTATTTGGTAAGAAAAATCAGTGACTATACCGAAATATAACAAAATGTGTGTATATATATATATATATATTTATTTATCAAAATAAAAACATGATGCAAAGGATTTAGTGGTACATATGTTTCGGGCCTTTATTAGACAGTTTATAACAATGCATAATTGATGTAAATGTGTGTCTATAGCCTTCTTCAGCCGCGTACAATTACTACTTCAAGGACATGTATTACATTATAAGTTTTACGTTGGGGATGCAAATCCTCATAGTCGTGTACTATATATATATATATATATATATATATATATCTTAAGTATGCTGTTGACTGATTTGTTGTGGTCTGGTTGCAACTCAATACACAAGCATTTTCATATTTTGGTGTGTTACAGTAACTCGTTGTATTTTCTCTTCTTTATAATAGTTTTTTTTTTGTGTGTGATTTTATTATAGAATTTAGCTTCTAAGATGTTGTTTCTGCAAGCTGACGTTGGAGTTGACATCTGTAGACTCAGTTGGACATGCTTTGGAATCCTAATGATTATTTCTGAGAGGAGTTTATGGAGGAGGCACTCGAAGACTCCTCCACTGCCCCATTTCAGGAATCGTGGATCGCAAAAATGGATAGATTGAGGGTTTACATAGTTCTCTTTATCTTTCTTTCTTTTTTATTAAACTGTCAGCCTTATCTTCACATTTCTTGATTTCAATACTCATTTAAAAAAAAAAAAAAGACCTCTTCCCAGAAAAAGTTTTTTTTTGTTTTTTCTGAAGTCCAGTACAGAAAAATGGTTAAAAATATAGGTAACTGGAACTGCAAAGATGTAATGTGAAATATAAAAATAATAACGATGATGATAATCCTACTAATCCCAGGATTTTTAAGTTTGGTTCCGGGCAGTGACCATAATAATAATAATAATATTAGGAATAAGAAGTTTCCCCAAGACACCTGATGAGGGCTGGAGGGTGTATCAGCTGGGTCAGTTGGCGACAAGCAAGATGAGGCCAAGTGTCCGTCAAATGTAAATAATGTACTTATTTTTGAATTCTAATTGAATTACACTTTTTATTTCAGTACTTTCTGAAATTTTACTGGGTGTGTGTCTCTCACATTGTTTCAGACGAAATGCTGGTGCAAGTTTGCCTTGCATCCTTTCAACCCTCAAAGGACAAAACACAAAATTGCCCTAGTGTGCTAACCACTCTGCCATCTTATAATAATAATCCTTTCTATTAAAGGTGCAAGGCCTAAAATTTTAGGGAGAGGACTAGTCAATTAGAGTGACCCCAGTTTTTCACTGATACTTAATTTATTGACCTCGAAATGATGAAAAAGCAAAGTTGACCATTGCAGAATTTGAACTCAGAATATAGCGACAAGCGAAATACCGCTAAGCATTTTGTTCAGCTTGCTAATGATTCTGCCAGCTCGCAGAAGGACAATTAAGTGCAAAATATTTGGTCGTGGTAACATTTGATGAAATTTTGGTGTGTGTAAACAGTGGTGTGCAGTGAAAGCTGCTTACTGTGGTCATTTTGGAATGAGAATTTCTTGATAACATTAAACAGTGGATATAACAATATCTGGACCTCTGATATTAATTAAGATGATCATTTTGGTAACATTATCCAAAGCTATGAAAAGCAGTTTCTACTCTGTGTGTGTGTGTGTGTGTGTGTGTGAACAAATACAAATTGGAAACAACATAGTTATATACTCATACACATGCTTACAGCTGTGCATACGTAATACAGCAATTTATACACACATACATACATCTGTGCATACATATTACAGTTATCTATACACATCAAATATATTCCATTTGCACACGTGTGTGTAATATATCCAAAAATAATGAAATTATACATCATGATAATTAACCTTTCTACTATAGGGCACAAGGCTTGAAGTTTTGAGAGTGGGGGCTACTCAATTACATCGGTCCCAGTGCAGAACTGGTATTTATTTCATTGACCCCTGAAAGGATAAAAGGCAAAGCTGACCTCAGCAGAATTTGAACTCATAACAAAGAGAGCGCAAAGAAATACTTCTCGGCATTTTGTCCGACATGCTAACAATTCTGCCAGCTTGCCATGTTGATGATGAGTATGATGATGATGATAATAGATTAAATAAAAGGATAAAAATATTAAACAAATAGGTATTTAAAGTAAATATTTTACCAGTAAAATTTTCTCTTCTTAAGAAATACCATCATTCTTTCATCCCTGGTGCTGTATGGCAGATTCTAGGTTATTCTGTTGGTAGTAGTTGTGATTCTGGTATCATATGTCTTACATATTTATTCACAGGCATGGTCCTCTCTCCCACACACACACGCTTCTCAACTCTCTGTATATTGTGTTCTGTGTCTTCTCTCTCTCTCTCTCTCTTACTTTCTTTGGTGCCATTTAGTGTCTGTCTCAAATCGTCTTCCATGCTTTGATATTCAATTTCTTCAGTCGCACCAGCTGCGTATAATAATAAAAAGAAACCCCACTCTCTCTCTCGCTCTTTCTTTTCTCCACCCAGATGCACACTTAACTCTGTGTGTGTTTGTGAGAGAGATTTTAAATATAATCTCTTACATGTGTTCATAAATAGTAACATAAACCAATACTTCATTCTGTGTGTGTCTCTCTCGCCTCATCTATGTGTATATATATGTGTGTGTGTGTATATATATATATATATATATATATATATATATATATATATATATATGGGTGTATGTGTTGTTTTTGCTGGTTTCAGTGAAAGGCTGTGGCCTTTCTGGGGATGTCTGTATATATATGTGAATATATACATATAAAAGGGATGACCACTACGTGGACATCCATTATGCTAGAAGTAGATCCGCTATGGTCTTACCACTAAGAAAGGAATGTTCTCAAGAATATTTATATGTGAATATATGTATATACCTGAGATTATGTTGTAAGAAACTTGATTCCCAACCATGTGGTTCCGGGTTCAGTCCTATTGTGTGGCACCTTAGGCAAGAGTCTTCTACTATAGCCTTGAGCTGACCAAAGCTTTGTCAGTGGATGTGGTAAATGGAAACTGAAAGAAGCCTGTTGTTTGTCCCCACCCCACTGCTTGACAACTGGTGTTGGTGCATTTGCATCCCTGTAACTTAGCAGTTCAGCAAAAGAGTCTGATAGAATAAGTACCAGACTTTAAAAAATGGTAAAATGTAGTGAGGTTGATTCATTCGGTTAAAATTCTTCAAAGTAGTGCTCCAGCATGGCCGCAGTCTAATGACAAACAATATATAAACGGCTTGCACACAAATTGAAAACTGGCCAAAATACTTCTACACATAATTTAGTTATGGGACTATTCTTCTTGTTTGTCTCATTGTTGGTGTAGGTGTGTGTGTGTTTTGAGTGGAAAACCAGACAAATACATTGCACACACACACACACACACACACACACATATATGCGAGCTTAGTCAACTCCAGCTTTACTATCAATCCGTTTCCTCTTTCTCTCCCCAACCATACTCTACTCTTTTGACACACCAAATCTTTCTTTCCATTGTCTTCTACTTTCCCAAGAATCCAAACTACTTGCAAGGGTCCTTATTTTACTCCAAAGACAGTGATTGGAACAATAGAAAACAAGACACATAGGAATGTGTTTATTTTTTCCCCCTCTCAACATTCTGCATCAATCCTATCTGAGTCTTTTTTTGCTATTCTTTCCTCAGTAATCAAGAAAACAAAATGGTCTTGGATTGGATCCACTTTATGCACCACCAGCACCAGCACCTTAGAATTTCTCATGGTTTTGTGCCAATCTGAGGAATTATTATTACTCCAGGGTTTAGAATATCTGGAGAAAAGAGCCTTTGTGAACAATTGTTCTCTGTAACATTACACACCAGGCATCCTATAATTAAGGCAGAATTTCATATAGGCATAGTGGCAAGAAGTTTGCTTTCCGATCTCATGGTCTCAGGTTCAGTCCCTCTGCATGCCACTTTGCTCAAGTGGCTTTCATAATCTCAGGCCAACTTAATGTCTTGTGAGTGGATTTAATAAACAAGCTGAAAGAAGCCTGTCATATGAGAGCACACACACGTGAGTGTGTTACTGTCTTCCTTGCCTTTCACTGCATATTTTGATAGTCGTAAACAAGTACCCCCGTTATGTAAGCAGTGTCTTTAGTTTCCAATGTTCTGTGAAAACATATCTGGTGAGAGTTGGCAACAGGAAGCACATACAACTGGAGAAAATCAACCTCAATAAATCCCATCCAATCCATGACAGCATGTAAAAGAGGATGTTAAAACAATGATGATGAGTTTAGAAAATACTGTCTTCTTTACTGGACAGCCAATGTGTGTGTGTGCTGTGTACATCTAGATGCCTGTTTCTAAGAGACACATTTCCATTTCACATATGCATCTCATCTTTTCTCTCTCGTTCATACAAATTTGCTCTTCTGCCCCTTCCTTATCCACTCATACTTTGGAATATATCCTGTTTCTTTGGAAATGGTGTCTTCATTCCATACACAATATGGCTGTGTGGTTAAGAAACTTGTTTTGCAACCATGTGGCTCTGGGTTCAGTCCCACTGTAGAGCACCTTGGGCAAGTAGCTGCTGCTCCAATAGAACTAGTCTGACCAATTCCTTTGAGTGGATTTGCCAGGTGGAAACTGTATGTGTGTGTGTGTGTGTGTGAATGTATTTGAGTTTGTATCCCACACTCCTCTGCTTGACAACCAGTGTTGGTTTGTTTATGTCCCTGTAATATAGCTGATCAAGAAAAAGGGATTTATAGAATAAGTAATAGACTTAAAAAAATAAGTCCTGGGGTCGATTTGTTTGACTGTTCCCTTCAAAATGATGTCTTAGCATAGCTAGAGTTCAGTGACTGAAACAAGAAGATAAAAATGCTAAAAATGAAGATAGACAATCTAGAAGGCATTAATTTTCTAGAATATCTAGTTGCTCAGTTCTCAGGACAAATCCTGCTGTCAATGGTTGTCTGTCGATGGTGTTTATGCATTAAGTATGATACCTAGATGGCCATTTTGATTCAATACTGCCTCAATTGTGTATACTGGACTTTTGACTCAGCTGGTTGGCTATTTGCAACATTTTACTGTTTCATAAATTGGAGGTGACAAATTCTTATCCAAGGATGTGGCTGACTGTAAGTAAGTGCTATCAAAAAATCCAAAATGCATCTGGCACTGAGACTGGGATCAACTATTGTCTCCTTTGTGTTTCTACACAGCATGTCTGTAAAAGATGTTATCTCAGGACAAATTCCCTAGTAACTAGCCTATCAATGGTGTACATAATTATTGAATATGATACATGGATAACTATGTTCCTATTGATTTTTGTGTATATATGCACAAGTATGTTTGTAATCATAAAATTAATGTACCTGATACTTATTTAAATTCTTTGCTTTTATTTTATTTTATTTATTTTTTTTTTTAGTTTCAGTTCAAAAGTTTATCATTTTATTTGTATCAGAAATAAATACTTCAATTCTACCATTCCACTGCCATTAGTAAACTCAGAGCCACTCCGCTTGAGACTAAGCTACTTGTTGGTGTAAGGCAACTGACATGAGAATGAGTGATGAAAGGACTTTGTGCTAAAATACTGTCTCAGTCCCTGTTATTGCTTCATCTACACTCCGCTCCCAACGTTTCCTCGAGGGTTCCTTATTTTTGCATTCATTGAAATTTCAGTTGATGTCGTTCAACGTCATTTTAGGTTTGCATAAATTATCTCCCTTTGATTTAATATTCCACACTAGATTTGATAATTAAAAAATAATAAAAACCGAGTAGAAGTTATCATTCAATTGCTATTTAGTGGTGTTTGTGCAATTTTAAGTAATTGTACCGTGTTTCATGATTTAAACTACCAATTTACATTTTAGCTGATTATTGCAGTAATACTTTCAATAGGTTATTGCAAAACTGGCAAGAAATAATATAGTATATTGAACTTATTGTATACACTGTTCCTAAACTATTTCGTGTGTGTGTCTGTCTGTCTGTATTTTCCAGAAGTGAAAATACCAGAGTTCTTAGATTCCATGTTCAAATCCACTGCCAGTGTTTTGCTGTATTTTGGACAGTTGTGCACTGAATTCCGTATATTTCCTCCAGCAAAGTTATCAAGACCAGCTCTTAGAATTTCTGCAAATATTATTGGATAGAAAATAATCTTCTGATGCATTTTATATTTCGTGTGCAATAAGTAGAATCGTGGCTGTTGTAGTTGATCAGCTTACTTCCCAACTGCATGGTCTTCGGTTCAGTCTTACTGTATGGCATCTTTGGGCGTCTTCTACTACAGTCCAGGTTGACCAAAGCCTTGTGAGTGGATTTTGTAGAGAGAAACTGAGAGAAGCCCATCATATAATATATATGTGGGCTGTTCTTACATATATTATGTGAGAGAGAGAGAGTCCAACTCGTGCCTGCATGGAAAAAAAAAAACAGGACAGTAAATGATCATTTCACACACAGAGACACACACACACATGTGCGTTTGTTTGTACTTTTATCTTGATGTCACATCATGGTTGCAGACAAGCATCATCATCATCATACAAACAAGGTTGTTCATTTCCAGTTTTCTGTGGCAAACCTGTTTGGCCTTGCAGACATATTATTTTACTTGGCAAGAGTATCTGGCCATAGAAAGAAATCTGCCTGAACGTATCCCCTCCGATTCTCGTAAGCATGGTAAAATAGATGTTAAATGATAATGATGCTACACACCATGAAACTGGAAACTCTTGGAGTGTTTCAACACTTCAAATTTATGGAATTTTTTTTTTTTTTTGTTATTGTTGGTTTTTATCCCAAGCTAAGCACACTCCTGTAGATCTCGCATCAGACATTGCAACCATAGCATCTCATCTTTATTTTTTTTTCTCCAAGACTCTGTATCTAATGTGTCATATCTAATGGACATCAGATATGAAGTGGGATTTGAGGAAAAAAATGTAGACTGAAAGAAAAAGTACAAAAAAAAAGGAAAAGCATGAATGCTGGGGTTGACTTGTTTGATTTAAAACCCTTCAAGGTAGTGCTCCAGCATGGCTGCTGTTTAATATCTGAAACAAGTAAAAGATAAAAGATAACTATCTTTCTTTATTCAATAATTACTTTAAATCTCTTCTTTTCCTTTTTGCCTTTTATCTTCTGTTTTGTGTGTGGGGGGGGGGGAAGAAACAGCTAAGACATGGACAAAAATGTGCCTAGATATGTTGAGATTGCTGATATGAGAGATAGCAGTTGTGTAAGTGAATCCTAGAAGCAACCACATGGGCAGCATTCTAGAAATGTTCTTACTTATCACTTTTGGCCACTCATTTCAACATCTAAGTGGGAAAACAGATGCATATACACACACACACAAACACATGCATATTTTTTTGTAGTTAGATGTATCTGCATATTTACATGTACATATACCAAAAATATATACTCAAAATGCATAGACACAAGAATATATCAGAGCAAGTAAAGTTTAGCACACACACACACACTCATAGAGAAAGGAAATCTTAGGCTGAAGAATTTATTCAAAAATGCATGGGCATGTATGTTTGAGAATGAGGAATTGTAAGTGTGTGTGTGTTTATGATGTCAAACTGCATTTAATTCAGTTTCTTTAATAGTAGTAATAAAATCATCAAACTCTGTTGTATTCTAATCACACAATCAATTTTCCTTTGTAGAACCAGTTTTTTTTTTTATCATACAACCAAAAACATCCTACCCCCGCCGCTCTAGTTTATTTAGCTGTCCTTAGGGGCCTTATCCTTTTTATTTCTCTTTCTCCAAGTTGATGTAGGGGGAGACTTTTTTTCCTTTCTTTTTTAATTCCATTTTATTTCTTCAAATGATAATCTGCTGCCAAACCCTGTTCTCTGTTTTCTATTAACTATTTATAGCTTATGGTACTCACTACTCTCTTACAGCTGGCATTGGTGGCAGGGATGTTAGCTAGATCACTAACACATCTTCTTCGCTATGCTTTTTCCTTCTTGCTCTTCTCGTCCTTTCCTCCCACTTTCCAAATATCTGTAGATTCATTGCACCCTAGTCTAGAAGATTCTTTACACTTCTGTCTATCTCATATCCTCTCTCACTCATTCACTCATACATCACACACTCACTTTCTCTCTTCAACAGCCCAATATTTTTCTTAGCACAGACAAACTCGTCTGTAAATGCTTCTTCTCTCTACATAGGCATTTGGCACTTAGGTGTAGCAGCCATCTTGTGAACCTAGGCTACTTTAGTGCTGCTACCATTTCGAAACGGGGGTAAAACTGCTGGGCATTCATTTTGTTATTTCTTTCAAAGTATAACTAATCTAATAACAAATTCTTTAATGAAAATCATCAAAAGATTTTTTCTAATGTTTTTTACTTTTATAAATTTATAAAATTTATTATTTATAATTGAGGATTTAGATATTCACATGTGTGAATACTATCATCATCTCCTCTAACATACCAATAATTTTGAGAGAAATTAGATGAACAAACACCCTCCTTTTTTTCTTTAAATTTTGGAACTGGAAAGAGAACACAAGTTAAAGGGTAGTAACAACAACAATAACACAAGAGAAAAAAAAAAGGGCTGAAATAAAACCCCTTTCAAGTAAAGAGAAAAAGATAAATGGAGACAAAATACCATCATAGTGGAAACATGGAAGGAAAAAATTGCCAAAGCTGCTACATGTGACAAAGTCTAAGACTGAGTATTTAGAGTGGATGACGCTGCATTCTTTAATTGTTCGTTTGCCAACTGTCTCTTCAGAGTGAAGAAGACTGAGTGTCTTGAACTAAAGATTCCCATTTCTATGTGTCTCATTTTGTTAAACCAACCCCGTTTCCCCTGTTATCACTTGTGATTGGATAATTCTACTCCCCAACAAGGTGTGTCTTCTGCCAATTGCTGACTGGGTTTCTATTGGTTTAGCAGTGAAGACAACAGCAATAGCAAAGGAAAAAAAACAAAAACAGACAGAAAAAAAAAGGCAAATATACGCGTGTGTATATGATGACAACAAAGATGAGGACACTTTCTATTGGCTGGATGTTTATATCTTTTGGGATTTACTCTTATGGACTTATTTGATAAACCATATTTTGATATTTGGTTTAAATTTTCTCCGTTGTTTCTATCTCTCTCGTACTTTCTCTTTTACTTAAGTATACCCACCTCTCTCTCTCTCTCTCTGCCATACACAAATACACACATAAAACCAAGAAAAAAGTAAAATAAGAAAGAAAAAAAAAAACGAGATTTATTTTCATGCATGCTTACACACACACACACACACTCATTTCAAAGTTTCAGTAGATCTGCTAGAGTTCCAAAGTATGGTCCTTTCGTAACAAAAACAGAATAGAAACCCATCAACCCATCATTTATGCAAACAGACAAATGTAGAAAGGGAGGAGACTGCATGCATCAGCCAAACCTCAAAATTCCGTTGCATGCTTCATTGAACAGGAAACCATAATTATTTCTTCTGTTCCTTATTAACTTCTCCATTACCTTCCTCACTCTTTTTCTCTCCATATATATATTTATGTGTGTATGATAATCCATTCCATCCTGCCCTTCTGCTTCCTCTAAACCTGTTGAGTCTATTCTCTGCTTTTACTTTTTTCGTCTTTTTTTCCTCATTGAATATTGATCAGATCTGGACCAAGTTTGATTTTGTCGTTTAACATTTGATTTTCATTTCTCTGTTGCTCTTTTTGCAGCTTTTCTATCTGTCCAACTATCTATCTACTTGTCTGTCTCTCTCTCTTTCACTCTCTCATGGCTCCACCATCTTTGTTTTAGTTCATCAAAGGCTAACATATCCTCACTGCTTTGAGAGAGATTTGATTACTATTTCTGACAGATAGTAACCACATACACTCATTCATTGGCATGTAGTTAATGTGGTCTGGTATATATATATATATATACGTAGTGTAAGCGTAAAACAAGGTGCAGTGCAGTCTATTCTATAATTTGGAAAGGTTCCAATATTGCTCCAAGTGGATGTTTGTTGACTTATATTTCAACTTAGCACCTTAAAGAAATATCCCATCTATTGTTATTTTCATTTACAATACTAAAATACTGTTGTTTATTTCATAAAATTCCAGTCCTTCCATCTGGTATTGAATTGTGATGGTCATAATGGTATTGTTGATTTGAACTGTTGCATTTACTTCTAACAATGCACAGGAAATGTGTCAGTTTTCTTTCCCACTCAACTTAGCCAACAGTTATAATCCAGTATTAAAAATAAAACTATTACTGAAGGGCTATTATTGACTGAAATTAGTAATATTAGTCAAGTTTTTTTAATCATTTTTCTTTTTCCTCTGTTGATACTACTAATAGTAACTTGTATTTCGAGTTTTGATCAAAAAGGAAACAATCACCTGATTTTGAGTTTTATACACACACACATACACTAGTCAATTCTTGACAACCTGAGTCCACAATCTAGTTTCATGTTTCCTCAATAACCTATTCATTACTTCTTTGTAGAAATTATTATTGGTGACAATCTAGTTTTAGTGTTTCATTTTCTGAATCCAAAACCACAATTCATTTTCTATTATTTCACTTCTGTGTTGAGGCATAAAAGTGCAGAAGAAAATAAAGACAAAAACAAAAGAAATTCACAACATTTACAACAAGACAAAACCTACTAAAATCTTCTTCCTGCCAGCTCTATTGTTAATTAACATTTTCTGATCTTACAATCAATCCCCACCCACATTCACTTCCTCTTATTATTATTTTTTTCACAGTTTTTTGTTGATTTATTATGAACACCACACCACATCTGAGCAGTTTATTCCCACTCTTTTAGCTTATACTCATTATACTTATTATTATCATTATTATTATTATCATCCTCTTGTCCTTTCAGGATCAATAAAATAGCAGTTAAGCACTGGGAGTCAATGTAATCAACTAAGACCCTCCCCCAGAATTTCAGGCCTTGTGTGCCTATCTTAGAAACTACTACTACTGCTGCTGCTACGTTTTTGGGCAGGGCTTGTTCAAGTGGACACTGTAGAGCTGGTCAGTTGGAGATATATTTCTCTCCATATAGTTCAGTGCCTGAGTGTTTCGTGTTCAAATACTGCCAAGGGCGCTTAAATATTTATCTTTAATCTTTCCTAGGAGTTTGGACTAGTAAGATAAAATACTAATGTAGTCTTTGCATCCCTGTATCTAGCAGAATCTCATTGAGTTGATGAGAAACTCTTTTTAAAAATAAACTTTTGAGTCCATTTTTTTTTTCTTCACTGCCTTTTGTCTCAACCTAGAACGTCTCAACTGCAAAAAACATTTAAAAGTTCAGCTGTGTGTTTCAAGACTTCTCTGTAACAAAATACAGTTGGCCTCATTATACTTTCAAACATACATACATGTGTGTGTGTGTGTGTTTGACACATGTTTCCATGGGGATATTCTCTCTTTGAAATTTTCAGGTAACTGCCGTCCATTTGAGTGTTTTGGAGATAAACACTGAGACTATTGTATCCATACTAACCCATACAATATAGCTAGATATCCTCATCTGGAGTGCTTTACACTGGGTTCCACTTGATTCTTTGAATCCAGTTCTATATATATATATATATATATATAGTCTGTAGATCTGAAAAGTGGGGGGAAAAAACATCCCTTATTTGCAAAAAAGATAAAGGTGAACAACAAGAGGGGGCATCCAACAGAAACTATACCTCATTAATGTGCTCATCCACACACCATGCTAGCCTGGAAAATCATTTGTATGATAAATTAATTAACACACACTCAAACTGATGTTAATTCAACTTGAAATTTCGACTTGTTTCATCTGGTGATTTCATTCACTTCTGTTTAATTAGTTTGATTTCTGTGTTTGTAAAATTTTACTCTTCTCTCTCTTCTGTTGGTTTTTTGTTTTTCGGTTTTTGGTAATAAAAATAGAAAGAGAAGTAAACTGGTCAAACTTGAAGTCAACTCGTCTTTAAACCATTCCTAGTGAAAGTCCACCTTTTAAAATCTCTCTCTCCTTGATTTTCTTTCTCTTTTTTTTTCCTCTCCTTTCTTCTATAACATCACCCTAGTTTTTTTCTCTTTGATGTTAGTCATTTAGTCCGTCTGTGGCCTTGGAGCCACACACATTCACACATTTCTGGACATACACTGAATAAGAAATACTTCTGTCTTAAAGAAGGAAAAAAAAAAAGCAACCTTTTCTCCCACTCAGACACAGCATTTATGACTCTTATGCTTTCTCACACGAACACACCCATATATATATATATATATAGACATTATATTTTACGCAATAAATATACACAAAGATAGAAAGCTTCTGTGAAATATTTTCTCTGGTTTGTTTTATCATTTTACTTTTATCTGTCTCCAAATAGTAAACGGATTGTTAAGAAACTCTTATATATACACACATACACATAGGTACATTTTTTTTTCTTTCCATCTGTGACTAACTTTTATCCCTCCCCCTTCTTTCTCATTCTGCCCTAATATTTATCCGCTATACACTCAAAACTCTCTTTGTCTTTCTCACTATATATATATATATATATATATAGGCACTCCTCTACTTTAATTGTTTTTTCTCTTGAATTATTTTGCAATTGGTTATTTTTATTTTTTTTTGATCAAAGACAAACCAATTTAAATTCTGTTGTACATAACTATCCTTCTACTCTTCTTCCTCCTCTTCCTCCTCTACTACTACTACAACACACACACACTGGCGTCTGTTAACCTTTTAAGACAAGTAGATTCTCAAAATTTTGTTAATTCTTTTTGTACTTTTCATTTATACACACACACATACACACTCTCTCTTATTCACACTCAATTGTTTTATTTGTTTAATACTTTTACAAATATTATTTCCCCTCTTCTTCCCACTCACCCTGCCACCTACTTCACTGCATTTTTTTTTATTCATAGCTCTTTAACACAACCTCATGCTTTTCTGAGAAATTTTTCAAAGCTTAACAACAAAAAAAGGGAGGGAAAAAGTGTGAGGAGATAGAGAGAAAAAAACAATTTTTTTTTTTCTTATTTAAACTATACTGTCATTTTGATTTCTTCATATTTTGACTGTGAAAATGTTTTGTTGTACTGGTTGTAGGAAATCTAAATCGAAGAAGATTTTGCAAGTAACACCAGACAACAAGAATTCTGAAAATCCAATTTACAAGTCAGGAAACGGAGTTGAGCCACCAATTGTTGAGAAAGTAGAACTTGACCTTCAAACAAAACGAGCCAGCGTAGAAACAACAGACATCAAAAAAGAGACTGCACCTGATCCAGTTGCATCTTCTAAAGAAAATACTTCTACCTCAGAAGCAAAGGCTAAAGAATTTAAACAGGACATTGTGAAAAAGCCCAGCAGTGAACAACCAGTTTCCTCTCTACCGTTTGCAAGTGAACTTATTAAAGCATCACAAAAAAGAGAAAAACGTATTGCCAGTGAGCTATCCAACGCTCTTGCTATTGCTGCTGAAGAAAGAGCTCGACTCAATTCTGGCGAAATGTCAGCTGAGCAAATGATAAAATCAATTGAGCGTCTTGAGACGGCGGTGGTGAGCCTGGAACGGGTATCCACACGGCTTGAGACTATTGCCAACACTTCCGGAAAGTTAGTTAATGCAGGCAACTCTGAAGGTAAGAAATTAAATTTCTCTTTTTATCCCCCCACCTCCTTTCTTTATTATTAGGAAAAGATCAAGTGCTTCCAGTTGACCTCAAAGAACTTTTCCCAGCTAAGATTCACTGAAGTTCCCACATCTCTTTCTAACAGCTAAGTAAACTTAAGTATTACAGAAATAAGTTTTCGGTCCAAATATTCAACAGAACACCTGCAAGACATAAAAACTTGTAGATTTATGCCTTATCAGTTCAGCTATTTCACTTCTATATATGGTTGCACTCCAACTTCTAACAGGGCCTCTGCCGTGGTTTCAACACCTTAGGTCAGCCCTGCAGTGTGTGCCTCCTTTTCTTTTGGCCCTCCACTATGCAACCCCTTCTCTCATCCATACAATGTACACCCACTTCCCTCAATCCTACAGTATGCTCCCTCTTCTCCCTGACCCATAGTGTGTGCCCCTTCTCTAATTATTCCCTACAACTTCCCCCAACCATTACCCTCTATCACACTAGCTGAAAACGGCACCTGGATATTCTGATTAAACATGAGGTCTATAGTTTTATGCTCATTTTGTGTATCACCAAGTAAATTTCTTATCTGGCATAATTTGAAACGTTTCATGCCGTGACTGGACATAACCCCATAAAAGCCTATTATCTACTACAATCTACTAACCCAGTCGTATGTCTTGTTGAGTTTCATGCTTTAGGTTAAATTAAGAAATTTTATGTTCAGTTGCTGCATACTCTATTCAGGATTAAAAGTATCTAAACTATTAATTTGTTGGAATAGTGGAATTGTCTTACCATTTTCTAAGTCGTGCAATCCTGCTGTAAAACAGCCAGTGTGGCTTATTACTGATCAGGGGCAAATCAAATCTAAAATGGCTATATAGTGCTAGATAATTGGTCTCCGGTTCAAATCCATTGTTGGCACTGTAATAATGTCATTAGACAGGACACTTAATTTTGGCCACTTCAACCAAGTGATTGTTATCACTCAGTAGAAGTTATTTTTTTATATTACCAGGGATGGTCTGGCATCCCTTTCCAAAAGAGATTTTTGCCCAATGCCCTGATATTTTAGCTATCCCTTATGTTAGTTTCCGTAGATGTGATTGATAGCTCCTTTTAGCAAGGTGACCTAATTAGCAGTGGAGGAGAGTGTTTCAAAGTATAGTAGTCGGAATACGAATCGAAGGGTGGAGTTTAGAAAGCTCTTGACTCTATTAGCAACAAAAAAGAAACTCTGTCTCCAATTAAAGTTTGATACTGCATGGGACCAAAATATTAGTATTGAATGCAAAGGATGTACAAAAATTGGAAATGGATGACGCACGCATGTTTTGCTAGGCATGTAATTTGTGTGTGCATGATTGATGGATGACAAATGAATCGAGAGAAAAACAAGGTGTGAGAGGAAAGTTCTTAGATGGAGATCGTGTGTTTGAAAGGTGACAGACATGTAAAGAAGTCATCATCATCATTTAACATCCACTTTCGATGCTAGCATGGGTTGGACGATTTGACTGAGGTCTGGCGAACCAGACTCCAATCTGATCTAGCAGAGTTTCTACAGCTGGATGCCCTTCCTAACGCCAACCACTCTGAGAGTGTAGTGGGTGCTTTTATGTGCCACTGGCACGAGGGCCAGTTTGGTGATACTGGAAACGGCCACGCCCAAATGGTGCTTTTTACGTGCCACCTGCACAGGAGCCAGCCCAGCTGCACTGGCAATGACCTCGCTCAAATATTTCACATGCTACGAGTACAAGTGCTAGTAAGGCAATGCAGTAAAGTGCTAGTAAGGCAACGCCCCAACCAATTCAGGGCAAAGACCAAAAAATATGTTGTTGTAAGTTGATGGTACACCATGACACATTTTCACCACGATCTTTCTCTTCCAAGTGGGGTGACCATGCATCTCACCCACAGCATCATACCCATTCCTGTCATACTTTAACTTCTGATTATCTGGCATAAAACCACCTCCCTCAATACTGCTCTCCCACCTCGGTTGAGAGATTTTGTCTTGTGAATTACTTGTTGACTTCACTAGTGCCAGATAAAAAGGACCCAGTACACCCTGTAAAGTGGTTGGTGTTTGGAAGGGAACCCAGCCAGTGAAAACCTGCTATGGCAGACATTGGAAATTGATGTAGTTCTCTGGCTTGCCAATTCCTGTTGAACTGTCCAACCTATGCCAGCATGGAGAATGGATTCTACATGATGGTGATGATGAGGTATTAAAGGGCGATATCAAGAAGCATTCCGGCTGGATTCCCAAAATATCACTGACTCAGACTATGGATATTATCCAAGTAACTTATTCTACCCTTAGATCTCCTGCCAGTTGGCTTGTCTTGAATCTGTTTTCTGATTCTTTCCTCTGACAGTCTAACCACATGGCCATAGCTGTGATCTCTTATGTAATTCAATATTTCCAAAGGCGTTTACTAAAAACTAAGATTTTCTGTACATCTTTGAATTTTTTTTTTTTTTAATTTCCAATCATTATAACAACCATGAAAAAGAAATTGCATTCTTATGTAACTATGGACCCATTTCATTTCATTCCTTAGGCAACTGTTTCTGTTTGTTTATTTCCATTATAAATGTAGCTTTTCCAATGTATTGAATAGAAAGGAATTAACAACCAAATTATTTATTTAAAAAAGCAAAATTTCAAAGACTATCTTTTTCTCATAAACATACTGATTAAAAATAAATTGCATGATCATCAACCCATGTGAGTGTAGAGAATGGATATGATGAAGTGGTCATCATCATTGTTTTAATGTTCTCTTCTCCATGCTTGCATGGCTGAGATGGAGTTTGTTGAGACAGATTTTCTACTGGTGGATGCTCTTCCTGTCATCAACCCGTGCCTGTTTCCGAGGAAGGTAATATTTTCCCCCCGTGACCAGACATATTTTCACAGGACATTGGAAATGAATGACACTGCTTGTATAACAAGGATAATCCTTTACAACTGTTACACCATGCCAAATCAAGGACACACACACACATATGATGGATTTTTTTTTTAGTTTCCATCAACGAAAAATCCATTCTGAAGGCCTTAGTTGGTATGGGACTACTGTAGACACATGTTCTAGGTGCCAAGCAGTGGGACTGAACTTGGAATCATGTGGTTGGGAACCACACACCTGTGCCTGCCACTATCTAGGTGGTAAAACACTGCCTCAAAAAATAAATAGATAAAAAAACATGCAACCCATACCAGCATGGAAAAGCAAACTAAAAATGATGATGATGATCTCCAGCTCCAGAAGTTTCTTTACTATCAGACCAGACATTCAAGTAATCAGTGAAGTAAAGAAACGGGATAAAAACAGGGTTTTCGGTTTTCTGTTTTGATTGTTGAATGTGTTGAGTTGGGGGAAATAATGGTTGGGACGATGGAGTGTAAAAACGGTCTGTGTCGTCACAGAAACCCTTCTGACATTGGTTGTTTACTATCTTCCATCACCTACAAATATTATGCCTTGGTTCTAGAGAATTCCATCCTTCAAAAAAAAACAAAAAAACCAGTGGGGTAAAAAAATAAAGCAAAGAAAAAATATGAAACCTCACACACCTACCAAAACCACTGCTATGTTGACAAGTTTGCTGGATTCCAATTCTCTGTTGAGTTGCCGACCAATTGCAGTTAATTGAAGAATTGGACATTGGTAGAAGCTAGTCCTGTCCAATATGTCTGTCTATTGTCCAGCCATCATTACAAATTATATGGGTATAAAGTAGTTCCAGTGCTGAAGACAAAACACACCGGTTGGTGCCAGACTCTGTGCTGCTTCTTTGTAAAAGTGTTAATGTCTCTTAATTTGCTAAGAGCTTCACAAGTCAGTACTTAACTGTGCATTTGTGGAACTGGGTAGATAAACATTGCTCACTCTGTCATCACTATTCCCAGTTCTCTCCCTCACACATTATCACCATCAGCGTCTTTCCTTTCCAACTGGGTTAACTATGTCTCTCCCTGACGGCAAGACACCTGTTCTTGTCTCTCTATCACACTTTAGCCTCCAATCACCCGGCTAAAACCTCCCACCTTCTTCTATGCTACTCCCTCCCCCTTGGTTTTGTCTTGTTACTTAGCGACTGTACTTGTGCCAGTGCTTTGTAAAAAAGTACACTCTGTGGAAGTGGTTAGTATTAAAAAGGGCACCCAGCTATAGAAACCATGTTAAAGGAGACACTGGAACATGGTGCAGTCCTCTGGCTTTCCAGTTCTTGTCAGATTGTCCAATCCACACCAACATGGAAAAAAAATGTTAAACGATGATTATGATTGCTAACCTGTTTGCTAAATGGATTGAGACAAAATATACTTGCCAACGATGCCTGCAGGGAGTTTGAACTTAGTTAGGTCAGTACCATATCTTAGATAATTTTGTTTTATTTATGTCAACACCACCATACCATTCAACAATATCCTTTCTTTATTTGCCATCAACTCTCCTTTATAATGCATAGTGGAAAATGGCTGCTCATAGAATGTGTAGTCTTAATCTTTAGCCCCATGGAGAAGGAGCACGGAATCTTTGTACTTCACTGATATTGGTTAGAGAAAAGGGAACATGGTAGGAAACAGAAAACAGGGTCTTAACATTTACTTAACTGCAATGGAACTTGGAGTTTCTAGAAAATTTGTAAAGATTTTATATTTGTATAGTTTGAAGAGCAAAAGTGATAGTAATGATTTCAGACTCTCTCCAACTGGAAGCTGAATATCAAAGATATGACTACAATACTAAAGGTAGTAAAAAAAAGTTGGTATGAGGAAAATTTGGCTACTGTTGATAATAATTATTTACTCAGTAAATTTTCTGATGTCAACCATTTCAAAATAACTGTTCCAAAGCTTCTACATTGCTCTTAGAGTTTATAGAATGTCTTGATTGTGGAACCTGATTTGCAGGTTAGTAATCCATTTGCAAACTGCCTCAGATATGGCCAAGTGAATTGTTTTTATGACCTGATTTTATTTAGCTTCTGCTCAAAGGATACTACATCAAAAATAGGATAGTTTGTGAGCATAACGATATATACAAATGGAAGTATTAAGTGATGTTATAATTACAAGAACTTGTAATTATTGACGTAATTAATAATTTCTGTGTAATACCTTATATGGTATTTGTGTATTCATGGGTGTATATATATATATATGAATTTATACAGACACTCATTATCATTTTCCATCCTGTTTTTTTCCATGCTAGCATAAACACACACACACACACACCAATCAACAATACATGTAACATACATCACAAACACAGATTCCTACAATCTTGTTTGTTTCTTTTATAACAAAACAATGGGGAAATACTCTCTACATGTGAACTTTGACTCACCCTCCCTCTCTCCCTCCATCACAATATATCCTTAATATTCCAATGGTAGAAATGAAAGGGTGTTTCGGTTTTCAATCCTATCCTATAGGTTCTAATTACAGTTAAATGAAAACACGGTTTGTCCATCTTGATAGAGTTTTGAGTCATATTGGTACACTTAATCCAGAGACTCATACTTCAGTAACACTTGAGTGCTAACGAAAAAAATAGTTCTATATATGTATATATCATCATCATCATCATTTCAATGTCCACTGTTTTCATGCTGGCATGGATTGGATGGTTCAACCAGAACCTGCAGGCCAGAGTTCTGCACCAGGCTCCATTTATCAGCTTTAGCATGGTTCCTGCAACTGGATGACCTTCCCAAAGCTGACCACTTTACAGAGTGAACTGAATGCTTTTTAAAGGGCTTTAGCTCTAGTGAGGTCCAGCAACTTGTAAGACAAAACCCTTCTGGTGAGTGGAGGGAATGGTATTGAGGGGAGAGGCTTTATAGCAGGTAATGGGAGTGGTGTCGAAACGGGTGGATTTCTGTGGAGGCGGTACATGGTTACCCCAGTTGGAAAAGAAAGAGGATGGTGTTGAAGATGGGTCAAGGCATCCCCTCAAGTTACAGGAAGATCTATTTTCCTGTAAAACAATGTCAACCTCATAAGGATGAATGGCAGAATTAACCTGATGATGATTTCAAGTCACAACACTAAGAGTTGACAAATAACAAAGCATTTTCTCAAATTCTACCAATCATCATCATCATTGAACATCCGTTGTCCATGCTGGCACAGTTTGGGCAGGTTGGGCAGCTGGTAAGCTGGAAGGCTGCACCAGACTCCAGTCTGATTTGGCATGGTTCTCTATGACTGGATGCCAGTATCTGCCATGACTGCGATTTTGCTTGGCTTGATGGGTCTTCTTCTCAAGCATGACATAATGCCAAATGGTCTCAGTCACTTTCTCTCTGTGAGGTCCAGCGCTCGAAAGGAACTCACTCACTTTTCCTCTGTGAGGTCCAACGCTCGAAAGGTGCTCTTTACATGCTCATCATTGTTTAATGTCTTCCTTCCATGTTGGCATGGGTTGGAGGGTTTGACAGAAGCCTGCACCAGACTTCTGCGTTTGTTTTGGCATGGTTTTTCACAGCTAGATGCTCTTCCTAACACCAGCCACTCCACAGAGTGCCACTGCCTCAAAATATATTTAATCATGACAGTCTCTATTATATTTTGTAGCAGATGAATAAAAGCATACTTAATGCACGGAGCAGTTGAACATTGAAGTGAAATGTATAATGTGTTGAGGAAAAAGTCTTCTCAGCCCAGGACATCTGTTTACCAGTATTTATGGGTGACAACTCCAGACATGTTTTTGGATGTTTGAAATTTAGCAAAAGTATGACCTTACTGCAGCTTGATAAACTGATAGCAAACAAATTAATAAGTAAATGGACAGAAGTAAAGTTTGAAGGTATTAAAACTAAATTTGTTTAGAAATGATATCGTTTTGAGATGACATCTTCTTGATGAACAATAGGTAAGTGGGTTAAAAATGTTGAAGTAAGCTAAAATAATGTAGTGAGAAAAATGGTGAAGAAGCTTACTTCCCAAATTCTTGGTTTTGAGTTCAGTGTCACTGTGTGGCACTTTGGGCAAGTATCTTCTACTTTTGCCCTAGATTGCTCAAAGTTGTGTGAATGGACTTGGTTGGTGGAAACAGTAAGAAGCTCATCACACACATACACACATGTATGTGCATGTGTTCATATGTGTATGAATGTATCTCTTGATATCATGGTTGTAAATGAGTATTGCTGCTTTACAAGCAATGTTATTCATTTCTGCTATTCTGCTGCACATGTCTGGCCATGGGGAAATATTTCTTTGCTGGGAAATAGGTAAGGGTGGGTGACAGGAAGTGCATCCAACCATAGAAAATCTGCTTTGATAAATTGTGCCTAATCCATGCAAGCATTTAAAAGTAGACATTAAAACAAGAATGATGATGATGATTTCTGAATTTCTTTCAAACTCATATTTTACAAAGGAAATTTTAAGTCCAGTTTCATCAACTAAATTCAGATTTTAACTTGAATGTGTGCATGTGTGCATTCATATATTTTACCAACCCCATAACTTTGCATTTCGGTTGGAATAAGTAATTAATACTCCATAATTAATGCTGTTGTTGTTGTCGTCGTCCTAGGCACAAACGTGGCTGCAGTAAAATCCAAACTCTAAGGAAAATGCTGATAGTCTACATTGATATAAGAATGGTTTTCTTTTATAACAACAGTTAATGCATCCAGCAGCTGTGAGAGTTTATAGATCCTTCTCTCGTTAGATCAATTATATGTAATAGTAGCATACTTTTATGAGAGAGTTTCCAACCAGCTGTGGCTTAAAGACTATTTACTCATTCACTAAGCAAAGAGTTTACAGGCAAAAGAGGTATTCTGTTATAAATTCCATGATGTGTGTTGAACACGATTATGATGGGTCAATAGGAAACTGGATTAGCAGCCAAGAGACTTGACATTCATAGTTTGTTGTTGTAAGCACTGGGTATCTTCTTGACGAAGATACTTCACCAAGAATTTATATTTTACGGTATTTGATATACTTGTATTTATCTATTTGGTCCAAATACATGCCACTGGCCACTCTGACTTTTTTCTCTGAACTCTTTTTTGCGCAAATTGTACAAATTACAAATTACCTGGGGCATAAATGTGTCTATTCCTTTTTTTTGTATAAGTCTAAAGTTCATTGGTTGCTCAAGGTAGGTTGTGCTGATGACGCCTATTGAGGCAGAAACTTATGTCCACAACTGTCCTCTTATCTGCAGACAGTAAGCCAATTCTTTCTTTTCCTTAATGGTCTATCAATTTCAGAAAATCTTTGATACTTGAGGTTATCTCCTCATGGGAAGCTGGTTTTAATTGCAATTTGGTAATTGATACGTCCTCTTGAGGTGGAGATAAATTTAATAAATCAATAATTTTGTATGGTATTTGATATACTTGTATTTGTTCTCATTGTCTCTAGTTCAAAGCCATAAGCAATGGCAGCAGCAGCAT
Source organism: Octopus sinensis (assembly GCF_006345805.1). Lineage (NCBI taxonomy): Eukaryota > Metazoa > Mollusca > Cephalopoda > Octopoda > Octopodidae > Octopus > Octopus sinensis. The sequence continues at coordinate 108,737,666 of NC_043000.1, read as the reverse complement.
TGGTTTGTTGGCATGCAGTGCTAAGTTGAAGACCTCTTCCTGTAGTAAAACTTCACTTTCAACTGAGCAGCAAGTAGATTTGTTTCTCATCCAGAAAATCAATCAAAATGTTTGTCTTTAAGCAACTCAGTACTATGGGAACCAGAGATAATCTCCAATTTCATGGATCTGGAAGGTTTGCAAAAGGATTAACTTTATCATAAAAAGGTGTCCTTGCTAGGATTAACTTCATTGCATCTCATTCGGGGAGGGTGTTGTGACTTTTGTCATTTAAATGCCATGGAAACTGGGTAACCAGTCCTATGAGTCCTTGAACTTAAGACAATAACACCTTGGGGTGATGAGGAAACTACATAGAAGCTTCTCGATGGGTTTCCTGTTCCCATTTGCTGTCATGTTAAAGCAAAAGGTTTACAGCCACAAAAAGTGGAGCAGTGTTGAATTAAAAAAGAAGGAAAAAATTGCAGCATTTAATATTCTCTTTCTGTATTTGGTGTTCAGCCATGCATGGGTTGACCAGGGTCAATAAAATCAATACCAAAAGGTTTTGTTGATGAAATCAATCAATAAGCATGAACAGTGGAAGTCATTTTATTATTTATTGGGAGGTTGACATTCAACAATCGATCACAGTTGGATTTGCAATCTGAACTCAGATCAATACAGTTCAATATTGTAAGGAATTGAGTCCAATTCTCTAAAAAATAATAAATTGTGTCAAGTGTGGGTATGAAAAACTTGCATGTGGAGAATCCTATCAGTCTTGGAACAAAGAAAATGGTAAATATTTTGTTTGCCTCTTCAATATTTGTGTTTCAGTCCTGTGACTGCAGCCATGCTGGAGCACAACCTTGATGGATTTAGTTGAACAAACCAGCCCCAGTACTTATTGTATTGATCTCTTTTGTAGAACTGCTAAGTTACAACAATGTAAACAAATCAATTCAAATGTTGCTGGTGGTGATGAAAGACAATGACATCGCATACACACAGCAGGTTCCTCAAAGTTTCTCCCTACCAAATTCACTCAGAAGGCATTTGTTGGCCTAGGGCTAATCACAGACACTTGCCCAAGGTGTCTCATACTGGGACTGAACCCGAAACTCTGTGGTTACAGAACAAGCTTCTTAACCACTGCAGTCAACTCACACATGGAACATTTTCAGGACTTTGAGTTCAATCCTGCATTATCTCATGGCTTGGAGATTTCAATGATGTGAGTATTTATTTCTGGACTAACATTGTAAGGTATGTACAAGAAGTTGGATCTGGCCAGTTTCAACATTAAACTGATAGACTATTTGGGTCAGATATTGCCAGTTTACTAAAGGGTTAAAATATCTACTTTCCCCAGGGGTTCAGTGTCATCTTTCATCACTGATAATAATCTCTCAGATTGGTACAACACGTTCAGTCCCACCACACAGTCTGAGTTCCTCCCATGCAATTGGCCGCTACATTGAGCAGCAAGATGCCCCTACTCTTCCTAGTTTTGAACATAGTTGCCTGCATCTTCTCAGGTGATGATACTAAATTATTTCAGATCTTCTTTGAAGGTGGGGCACCATGTTTTCTTGGCACTTCTATAAAATACCAGCAGCATTATCTTGCTAAGAGATGTGCCATAGTTTACTTAAAGAAAATGGTTTCTCCCAACTGAGGGACCAGCTATCCGAGTTGACAGTTCCTTGGTAGTTAAGGCAATTAGAAGCATGAAGACAGGGAAAGCCCCAGGCCCATCAGGAATTACTGCAGAGATGCTCAAAATATCTGGCAGTGTCGGCTATAGCCTAGTCACCCGTATAGTTAACCAGGTGATACATGAAGGAGTCATACCCAATGACTGGTGTAGTAGCATAATAGTCAACTGCTACAATGGTAAAGGTGACGCCCTAGATACAAGTAATTACAGAGGTATCAAGCTGTTGGATCAGGTAATGAAGGTTACGGAAAGGGTCATAGCCCAACTGATTAGGGAGAGAGTCAACCTGGACGAGATGCAGTTCAGTTTCGTGCCAGGGAAAAGCACCACCGATGCCATATTTCTGGTGAGACAGCTGCAGGAGAAATACCTAGCCAAAGATAAACCTCTGTACCTGGCTTTCGTTGACTTGGAGAAAGCCTTTGACAGGGTCACCCGATCCCTTATCTGGTGGTCAATGAGGAAACTAGGGATAGATGAATGGTTAGTGAGAGCTGTGCGAGTCATGTACAGGGATGCTGTTAGTAAGGTGAGGGTTGGCAACGAGTACAGTGAAGAATTCCAGGTAGAAGTTGGAGTCCACCAAGGCTCAGTCCTCAGCCCCTTCCTATTTATCATAGTCCTCCAAGCAATAACGGAGGAATTCAAGACAGGATGCCCCTGGGAGCTCCTCTATGCTGATGACCTTGCTCTAATTACTGAGTCACTATCAGAACTGGAGGAGAAGTTTCTGACGTGGAAGCAAGGATTAGAATCGAAGGGCCTTAGAGCTAAAACCAAAGTCCTAATAAGTAGGAAGGTAGACAAATCACAAACGCCTTCAGGTAGATGGCCCTGCTCGATCTGTAGAAAAGGCGTAGGTAGGAACTCTATAAGATGCACCAAGTGTAAGCTATGGACACATAAGAGGTGCAGCAATGTTCAAGGAAGGCTAACTAGGAAGATAGTTTTTGTATGTGGCAGATGCTCTGGTGCAATAAACACTGAAAATGCGCAGAGACCATCTTCCGCCACATTCCAGGGAGAAAAACTAGAAATAGTTGATAGTTTCCGTTACCTAGGTGATCAAGTCAGTAGCGGGGGCGGGTGTGCTGAAAGTGTAACTGCTGGAGTACAAACAGCCTGGGCAAAGCTCAGAGAGCTCTTACCTTTGCTGGTGACAAAAGGCCTCTCACTCAGAGTAAAAGGCAGACTGTATGACACATGTATACGAACAGCCATGCTACATGGCAGTGAAACATGGGCCGTGACTGCTGAGGATATGCGTAAGCTTGCAAGAAATGAAGCCAGTATGCTCCGATGGATGTGTAATGTCAGTGTTCATACCCGACAGAGTGTAAGTGCCTTGAGAGAAAAGTTGGACCTAAGAAGCATCAGATGTGGTGTGCAAGAGAGACGTGTACGCTGGTATGGACAGGTGGTAAGAATGGATGAAGATAGTTGTGGGAAAAAGTGCCACACCCTAGCGGTTGAGGGAACCTGTGGAAGAGGCAGACCCAGGAAAACCTGGGACGAGGTGGTGAAGCACGACCATCGCTCTTTAGGTCTCACCGAGGAAATGACCAGTGACCGAGACCTTTGGAAGTATGCTGTGCGTGAGAAGACCCGGCAGGACAAGTGAGGCCATAACCCGTGGTCTCTACCTGGGACGTAGTCAGTCCACCTGTGCATACCTTCCTTCTTGGGACACATAACTCTACTTGTGAAGACCTGTTGAGGCAAGTGAAAATCAAAATTAAAATCGATCAATATCAATGGAATTTGTAGTTGTGATACCAGTGCCGGTGGCATGTAAGAGAACCATCCAAACGTGACCGTAACCAGCACCGCATCGACTGGTCTCCATGCCGGTGGCATGTAACAAACACCATCCAATCGTGGTCGTTGCCAGCCTCGCCTGGCACCTGTGCAGGTGGCATGTAAAAAGCACCCACTACACTCATGGAGTGGTTGGCGTTAGGAAGGGCATCCAGCTGTAGAAACACTGCCAGATCTGACTGGCCTGGTGCAGCCTTCGGGCTTCCCAGACCCCAGTAGAACTGTCCAACCCATGCTAGCATGAAAAGTGGACGTTAAACAATGATGATGATGATATCAAAATTAACAGAATGAGATAAAAATCCAAGGCTGTGAAAGATTTCAGAACATTTACAAAGAGAAGGTTTAGTTGCTTCCGGGATATTTTATATATCCCTTCATCAGAGACGGTGCGAGAAGATATGAAATAGAGAGTGAAGTGGAGGAATGAAAACAGACGTGATATATGCAGGGATATTGTATCTGCAGTTCTATTATTTAAGCAGAATGGTATACATAGGAGTTTCCTGTATATTGTGTGTAAGTTCCAATAGTATTTAAAATTGGTCATTTTAAGCATAGAGTTTGTAAACCATGTTATTGGAGTACAGCATGTCGTTTCCAAATTTCTGGCACAGTGAATTATGTCATGGTGCTGTTTTTCTCACAGACAGTGCCCAACTGACCCTACGATTCAAACAATGCGCATATATGAAACTTGAAATATAAAATGGCAACAGTTTACTCATTGCACCCTGTGTGTGTGTGTGTATCATCATCATCATCATCATCGTTTAACGTCCGCTTTCCATGCTAGCATGATATATATATATATATATATATATATATATATATATATATATATAGGGGAGAATTCACGAAAAAAACAAAAGATGAAGACAGGTGGTGTAGAAAACAAACAGATGTATTAGTATAATGCTCAGGAATTGAACAACTCTTTTATTTTTCGAGCCTACGCTCTTCCACAGAAAGGAACACAGAAAGAAACAAGGAGAGAAAAAAATGTGTGTAGTGGCTACTGATCTATCATATATATATGTATATATATATATATATATATATATATATATATATATATATATATATATATATAAATTTAATGATTATCAACAATTTTTTGTTTCGGCGTATCTGGCATTAGAATTTTTCTTCTGCCCTTATCTTGTAAACTATGTTTAAATTTTACCTTTAAAGGCATTTTTTTTATATGCTGGCCATTGATAAAATTTTTTTCCCGAAAAAATTTTATCTTATATCAATTATATATATATATATATATATATATATATATATATGCACACACACACACACACATACTCTTAACTCATTCCATCCCACAACTGGAAAGTGATGTACATTTAGTTAGTATGAAATTACTGTTGATGTTCATGGTGGTGGTGGTGGTGTAGCATAGACATTGCACCTGTAATTGTTGGTGTCTATGGAGTGTCTTGAGTGCAGCCTGTGTTATTTTATCTGTTGTAAAATTAGTGCTGTGGCAGCAAGCATGAAATTAAGGGTGTCGGGGATGGAGTTAGGGGTGGAATGTCTCAGATTTATTTATTTTAGGTCATTTGAAATTCCATTTCACCAAAGTTTTATGTATTTTCTCCACTTTTGCTTGAATCTCTCTCATTGAAGCATTTTTATGAAACAAATGGCCCTCAGTGTTTTACCTGGTGCTTATTTTGTTGGTCTCTTTTGCCAAACCGTTAAGTTACAGGAAAGTAAACAAACTAAAACCAGTTAAGTAATGGGGGACAAAAGCACTCACACATATATACATATATGTATTACCTCATCTATCTATCTATATATCATCATCATCATTTAACGTCCGTTTTCCATGCTAGCATGGGTTGGACGGTTCGACCGGTGTCTGGGAAGCCAGGAGGCTGCACCAGGCTCCAGTCTGATCTGGCAGTGTTTCTACAGCTGGATGCCCTTCCTAATGCCAACCACTCCGTGAATGTAGTGGGTGCTTTTTACGTGCCACCGGCACAGGTGCCAGGGGAGACTGGCAGCGGCCACAATTGGTTGGTGCTTTTTACGTGCCACTGGTACAGATATCACAACTACAATTTCCATTTAATTTTTATTTTGATGTTGATGTACTTGACTCAATAGGTCTCCTCAAGCACAGCGGGTTGCCCTACGATCCAAGGTAAGCACAGCAGGCCGTCCTGCGAGCCATGAACTCATTTAATTTGTCAGGTCTTCACAGTCACAGCATATCTCCAAAGGTCTCAGTCTTTCGTCATTGCCTCCGTGAGGCCCAATGTTCGAAGGTCATGTTTGACCACCTCATCCCATGTCTTCCTGGGTCTACTTCTACCCTGGATTCCTTCAACTGTTTGGGAGTGGCACTTCTTCACACATCTCTCCTCATCCATCCATAGTGCATGACCATACCAACGCAAACATCTCTCCTGCATGCCACACCCGATGCTTCTTATGTCCAACATTTCTCTCAGGACGCTTACACTCTGTTGTGCATGGACACTGACATTACACATCCAGCGGATCATGCTAGCTTCATTTCTTTTGAGCCTACGCATGTCCTCCACAGTCACGGCCCATGTTTCACTGCCATGAAGCATGGCAGTTTGCACACATGCATCATACAATCTACCTTTCACTGTGAGCAAGAGACCTTTTGTCACCAGTAGGGGTAGAAGCTTTCTAAACTTTGCCCAGGCTATTCTTATTCTAGTGGTAACACTATCTGAGCATCCACTGCCACATTACGAAAAAAATTTTTTATATACACACACTGATATACGACCTAAATTGGACCCTTTATTCACTGAACCTAGAACCATGTTATTGGTAAGCAAATTACTTACTACAAAGCCATACCTGGGAATAAAATCACATGGGAATGGAATCACAACATAATGTGACTATATAATAAGGACCAAAAAAAATGTTAAAAGCAAAAACAAAAAAAAATGTTAATATTTTTATAGTGGTTACGATTGGAAATATTGAATTTTCTGTATATTATTATATAATTATATGTTTTTTGTAATTTACGATTAGTGTATGATTTGAGCAGGGAAGATTTGGTTGCTATATGTTAAGCTACCATGTATAAAGGCTTGTGCTTTGCTTGTTTGCAGATCTGGAATCAAATCCAGACTTGTAGACTTAACAGTGTCCATGGAGAATCTTCTCTTTTGCCCCATGTCTTTTTCTTTGATTCATTCTGACGTTTATCCTTCATATCTCTGAATATGAACAGATTGGTAGCTTTAATCTTTGTGAACCCTGAGGTGACTTAGTTGAATATATGGTAACTTGAAGCTGAAGAAATTTCCAGTTACGTCCCAATGTCCCCCTGTGATGTGAGTTAAAACAACAACAAAAAGATTAAGAAAAAGTTTATCAGACTTTTAGAACACAGATTGCTGTGAAATCAGTTTCCAGCAGTTGTTGGGGGTGAGGGCCACAGTGAAGAGGATGAAACTAAAGTAAATGGAAGTACAACTGTTTTGCATTAAATGTTAATAGAGATTAGATTAAATGTTACAGGTGTGAGGTGGGTAGTTGTGGTGGGGTGGGGGACAACTTGTGATGTAGGATTACCAGAACACCAACCAGACAGCCAACCAACAAACCAGCCAGCCAGCCAGCCAATTTGTCATAATCTGATGGGTGGTGCCTCTTGTATCTTCTAATTCAAGTTAATCAATTTATCATCATAGCTGTGTTACAATGACACCATCACACTGATGTCAGTCTCCCTGTGACTTATAAAATACCCATACACCTTCACTCCTCACATTATCTTGCTTAATCATTTTTATTCAGGTTTTTTTTTTGTCTGTTTTAATTTTCTTTGTTTCTTTCCTCCTTTCTTTTATTTATTTCATAAATTATTCTGTTGAAGTCATTTGACCCGTTTTGTCTGTGATCTATCATTCAGACTCACTGAAGTTTAGATTTCAGTTCATCTTGTTTCTTAAAGTAGGAAATTTATTTTTATAATAGCAGTTATGTAATTACAGACCAGCAAGTTTTAATTATCCACCTTACTTAATTGTGTTGCAAATTTTCTGCCCAATTACACTCTTCGTATCCATCACATTTATTTCTATATAGTAGTGTTTGGTGCCAAATAAAGCTCCACAACACACGCATACACTTACACAACAATCTGAATAGTATTTTTGTTTTTGTTTTTATACATCAACCTATAAGTATGTATCTAAACAACCCTAACATGAATTATTACTATACCCCATACAATTATTCCTATCCGTATTACCAATCGCCAGTATATTATCAACCTGCCACAGGTGAGTTATCAATTATTCTGTTTTTTTTTCTCTCTCTTACTGTCTTATTCTGTTTCAAAGAGTGGTGAGGTGGGGTTCAGTCAAATTTATTCACTGTCTGTGTAACACAATATATTTAAGTAATACAGCGTATGCAGGTACATGCTGCACTATATGTATGTAATACAATATGGCGGCGAGCTGGCAGAAACGTTGGCATGCCGGGCGAAATGCGTAGCCGTATTTCGTCTGTCGTTACGTTCCGAGTTCAAATTCCGCCGAGGTCGACTTTGCCTTTCGTCCTTCCGGGGTCGATAAATTAAGTACCAGTTACGCACTGGGGTTGATGTAATCGACTTAATCCCTTTGTCTGTCCTTGTTTGTCCCCTCTGTGTTTAGCCCCTTGTGGGTAGTAAAGAAATATATATGTATGTAATACAATATGTGCTGGTATATATGATGCAATTTATGTAATACAATGTATGACTCCTGTAATGTAATTGCTTGGTTTTCATGCCCTCCACCACCATCACATTCTGCAAGCACCTCCCCATCCTGACAAGATGCTTGCACTGTGTGTGTGTGTGTGTGTGTGTGTGTTGCTCAGCAGTTGTTAGCATACAATCCAAGAAGAAAATGGTTTGCTTGACATGACACAAAGGTTCTGATTTATGATATCCAAGTTCAAATCCAGCTGAACAGTTTCAATATTGAATGCAATCACGACTCTTCCCGAACGTATGGTTTCAGGTTCAGACCCCTTGTGTGGCACCTTGGGCAAGTGTTTTCTATGGCCACCTTGAGCCAACCAAAACCTTGTGAGTAGATTTGGTAGATGGAAACACAAAGAAGCCTGCTGTGTGTGTGTGGGGGGGGGAGGTTCTGTCTCCTTGTCACAACATAGTGTGATTGCTGCAAGATGAGTATTAGCATTTTTTTTCACCTGACAATTATAAATCACCTTTCACACCTGAATTATTCCATCTCTTTCTGTCTCTTTCTACTTCCTAGTCATGCACCTCCTCCTTCCCATAACAGTCAACGAAATAGAATGACAGACAGAAATGGAATAATTCAGGTGTGAAATGTAATTTATAATTGTCAAGTGAAGTAAAAATGGCATCTTCACAAATAAATACATTTGTTGCTTATAATGGTGATGGTCATGGTAAGTGGTGGTGGTGTAGTAGAAGCACTAGTAGAGTTGGTAGTGACTTGTAACTTGTGCACTTTCTCTGCCAGTCATAGGGAAGAAGGTACAAGCTTGGCTGTGTGGTTAAGAAGTTTGCTTGCCAACCACAAGGTTTCAGGTTCAATTTCATTGCATCACATATAGGATAAGTAGTTTCTAGTAAAGCCTGGGATTGACCACTCTGGATTTACCTGTGAAGTTTGCTACACAGAAACTGTACTGAAACCTCTGTGTGTGTTTATCTTCACATTGACCCTGCTTGGGCAGCAGTGACAGGCTTATGGCATCCCCCCACACACACACACCATGACCATCACCACACAAATAAACAATAGTTTTGCTAGTTTGATGGTTCAATGGCAAGAAGACATGGAATAAAGTACCTTGCCCCCATCCATCTCTAGCTACCCCCCCCCCTTATAACTCCCCCCCCCCAGCTGTGCCATAAACAAGGGGGAGAAGACATTATTCATTCACACATCTCTACACACCAACTTCTGCTTTTCCTGGTATTTAGTATCTTTTTGGGGAAAGCTTTAGTGGTTGTCACATTTGGCTGGAGGTGGCACTGGTGTTCTTGGTGACAATAACACACTGACAGGTTGTCTGTATGGTGGCAGTGGTGAGAGGGTGGGGAAGGTTGAGAAAAGGAATTATGTTGTGTGTGGTGGTGGTGGTAATAAGTAATAATGGTGTTGATGATGATGATGGTAGGTGGTTGCTGTCTGCTGTTGTTGGGAATGGTGAGTGATCTGTTGTTGATTGAATGGAGATGGGGACAGTGGTGGGGAAAGTGTTTTCCTTTCTTTCTTTTTGGTAATATACCCCACCCCCCACACCACTTCTGGGTGTCTCCTTGTTAGTGTTGTTGTTGGTGTTGAGGGGTCCTAGCAATTTAAATAATGCTGGTTGGAGTAATGGAAGAGGTTGATTGAAGGTGCAGTTGCCCTAAAGGTAATGATTATGTTCCCAAACTCATTTACTACACAAGTGGGGCTGGAGTGGGGCTGGTCTAGAAAAAAACAGTAGGATTATCAGTCTATAGCTGCAACAACACTAGTTTGTTTGTGTGTGTGTGTGTTGCTTGAGTATCACACAAACCAACTAATCAGGAGCTTAGTGTACTGGACTGTGATGTAAGGGGCCAGAGAAGTTTGGTGATACTTTTGGTAGAGTTTGAGTTTGTTTTCATGTCACATATACATGGGTGCCTGTGTTAGTCACAGTCACAAAAAGCCGTTGGTGGCTGTGACACAGGACGGTGGTGGTGGTGGTGGTGAGTGTGGTCCTGATGGCAGTAGAGTTATTACAGGGAAAAGTCCTGCTGTTTGTGTATCAGATTGCAACGACAGCACTGGGACTATTTACTATGAGACTATCAACAACTACCAGGAAAGCCCCCACTACGTAAACAATTACCCCAACTATGATAATATCAAGGACCATTCCAACGATGACCCCTACTATGACAATAGCAAGAACAGGACTTCTGTCAGTCACGAGTATGACCTCTCCACTGATAAAATCTCGCAACAAAATGCGGGAACAGAAAACGAGGAGGAGGACAGCGATTATGCAGAAGTAGGTAGGTGTTACACTATCTCCCATCACCAACTTAACATCATGGCCTTCATCATCTGCTCCATAAATTCTACTTTCATGTAAATTTTGCCTTCTTTGCAAGATTCACAATTTATTGTGTTGTCCAATTCTGTCTGTGTGTGTGTGTGTGTGTGTGGTTAACTGCATATGTATGTATGGAAGTGTCGAGAAGAATAATGTGTGTGTGTATGTGCAAGTATGTAGGGATATCTATGTTTGTGTTAATGATAGAGGTGTTTGTAAAAAAGGCGGCGAGCTGGCAGAACCATTAGCACACTGGGCGAAATGCTTAGTGGTATTTCGTCTGCTGTTACGTTCTGAGTTCAAATTCCGCCAAGGTCGACTTTGCCTTTCATCCTCGATAAATTAAGTACCAGTTACGCACTGGGGTTGATGTAATCAACTTAATCCATTTGTCTGTCCTTGTTTGCCCCCTCTATGTTTAGCCCCTTGTGGGTAATAAAGAAACAGATAGAGGTGTTTGTAAATCAACTTCTTTATGTACATGTATGCTTATACACACACACACATTTGGTTCTCTTTTTTTTTTTAAATTGTCATGAATCCCAGGATATATAAGGAAGTTGTGATGTCAATGCATTGCCACAAGGTCGGTGGACACAAGTGTTTCTAGTTGGGAAGGGAATAAACAATAGAGGGCATTTTCATCAACAACAACTCCTGCCCCACCCTCATTCTTTACATTAGTAAGCCTAGAAAAATAATTTAAACAAATTTATCCTCAAACGGAGTGGGTTTGATAAAGACTGGGTAAAATGTAATGTTGTGGTTTCAATAATTTTTGTGTGTGTGTATATGACTTGCTCCCCATGCCAATGGCACGTAAAAAGCACCATCCTAACATGGTTGATGCTAGTGCCACCTGAGTGGCTCCTGTGGCAGTGACACATAACATAAAAAGCACCCACTACATTCTCGGTCCCTACAGCTGGATGCCCTTCGTACAGTGTGTACTGGGTGCTTTCACGCAGCAGCACTGGCATGCGTGCTTTTCATGTGGCACCAGTACCTATGAGCCCACAAGATTAGGGATACTCAGATAGAGAGGGTTACAGGGGATGAAATTGTATATAAGGGTAACCATGCTTTTACTTAGCTTCACATTGCGAGAACCAAAACTGTAGCCTCCATGTATGCCATGGAACCCAAACATGTCCGTATATATATATATATATATATATATATATATATATATATATATATATATGTATGTATGTATATATGTTTTTGAGATTTCCTTCTCCTAGGTACATTACCAACCAAAGTTAAAGAGCTTCTACCTGCTCATGAGATAAGCTAATCCCGTGCCAGACACCAGACTACTCTGCCTATCTATCTGTGAATGTCTCTCTATGTCGTGTATGCCATAAGGTCTGCAAATCTAAGACATTTTAAGAGCCATAAAGACCAGAACCTAAATGCAGTTCTTGGTGGTCCAAAGCAGATATGCAGTTTATGTTGGGCTCTTTTCAAAACATTTGTGGGGTTTAAAAAGCCTCATCTGACGTCATGATAGATCTAAAGTGGTCAGACTCTGCATAAGGGGTAGACAACCACCATGTATATGTTTGTGTGTGTGTGTGTGTGTATATGTGTATATATATATATATATATATATATATGTGTATATATATGTATGTATATATATCTATATGTGTATATATGTATGTATATATATCTATATGTGTATATATGTATGTATATATATCTATATGTGTGTATGTATATATATATGTATGCATATATATATGTATGTATATATATATATATATGTATACTTATATGTACATATATATGTGTATGAATACATATATGTATGTATATGTATGCATACATATATGTATGCAAATATATCTGTATACATATGTTTGTATATATATATATATATGTGTGTATACATATATGTATGTATGTATGTATGTATATATGTATACATAGATATCTATTTATATATGTGTATGCATATACATAGACGTATATGTATGTATATACATATGTATATATGTGTATGCATATACATAGACGTATATGTATGTATATACATATGTATATATGTGTGTGCGTGTATATATGTTCAGTATGTTCAAGGTGATGCCCCAGCATCGCCATAGTATAATGCATGAAACAAGTAAAAGATACCGTGTGTGTGTGTGTATATATGTATATATACACAGGCATGTATCTAGTAGTTGTATGTGTGTGTGTGTGTGTGTTCATCTCTTCGTTTCTATTCTGAAGCCTTTTTCTCCTGACACCATACCTGTTGTCTTTCAACAACCTGTACCTCTGGAGCCTTTGTTCACTAGACATTCCTGAAATACTAATCCTCCATTCTGCATGACTCATACCAACTAAAACCAGCTTCGCCTCTGCTGTAGTTGCAGCTATTTAGCTCTTCAGAAAACCCGGAGGTAATTTAGTCATGATTCAATCACACAACACTATTTAGCAAAATAACTTCTGCTTTTATACTTTCTAACCTATACTCAGTTGCCTTACTCTCTCTCTCTCTCTCTCTCTCTCTCTCTCTCTCTCTCTCTCTCATGCCAGTATACTTCTTCTTTCTTTCCTCCCAGTACTCTCTTCTCTCTCTCTCTTTCTTTCTCTCTCTCTCCCCTTGTCAAAGACACACATGTAATATGTACATTCTACCACAAACAGTGATACGAGCAATGTATTATATAATTGGTTACTTTACTCAACATAACAGCCTGAATTTCCTAAAACAAATACCCATTATCTTTAAGAGGCCACTAGTTCTCCAACCTTCAATCGTAACATAGCTTGTCTCATAAATAAAATGGGGACCAAAAAAAATCGGTTAAACTTTCCACAAAAAGAAAATTCTAACAAAACATCCTGTACTGCAGCACCAAACTGAATCTCACCCAATCTCCTTTTCTTTCTTTTTTACATTTCTGATTATTAGTACAATTGTCAAAGTCCCTTAGAAACCTATTACTATTTTTAAATTAGGGATATTGTTTTAAATGCCTAAACAATTACAGTATGCTCCACCATAAAGTCAAAATGATGATGATGATGATGATGATGATGATCATTATCTTAATGCCCATTTTTCCATACTTGCACGAGTCAGAGATTATTGAGAAAAGTTCTCTATGGCTGGATGCCCTTCTTGTTGCCAACCTTCACCCGTTACCAAACAAGATAATATTTCCCCATGGCCAGTTGTGTGTGTGGCTGAGTGACTTGTCTTAACATCACAAGATTTTGGTATTTTGGTAAATGAATGCCATTCATTTCCAATATTCTGTGAAAGAGATTATTCCCCAGTTATGCTGTTGGTTACACTGTATAACAAATTGACCATATTATCACAACCTCTGGACTGTCAGGGCTGTTTATATATTATTTCTGCATCATCTTTTTCACTGCTTGGTGTCTTGGGCAAGTGTCTTCTTCTGTAGCCCCAAGCCAACCAAATCTGTGTGAGTGGATTTGATAGATTAAAGCTAAAAGAACCCTATCGTGTGTGTGTTGCCTTCACTCCACATGATAGCTGTAGATGAGTGTCACCATCATACAAGCAAGGCTGTTCATTTCCAATCTTCCAAGAATACATGTCTGATCATGGTGAAATATTACCTTTTTTGCAAACTGATGAGATTTAAAAGGCAGGGCAACTGGCCAGAGAAAATCTTTCTCAATAAATTCTGTCTGACCCATGCAAACATGGAAAATTGGACGATATAAAGATGATGGTGTTTGCAATAGAATTTAATCAGTGGGTATGATTCCGGCTGGTCCTCCCCCATATCGTAACTTCAATCCTTTGAAATCAACAACCTGTTGCTGAACAAATATTGATATTGCTGCTATTTTGTTGTTTTGTGTTTGTTTTGGACGAAAGGTAATAAGCTTGCGGTCGTTAAAAGATGTCTTAAATGCTGCAATTTTAATTGCTTTACTTTTTGCCAAATTCCCCAAGATAGTTTTGAATCTTATCCAACATTTTCTATTTGTATTACTACATTTATTAGGTTATAAGTTCCCAAATGCCCAAGAGTACACATGCACACACGCACGTGCGCACACACACACACACACACACACACTATATTTATATCTACATCTTTTAATCTCCAATCATCATAATAGTAAGATGAGAAGAAAATTGTTCCCTAATTGGTGAATGGCATCTTGAAATCACAATTGTTCTTACTGGGTCTTAAACTGAATGAATGAAGCTCCTGTTTTTATTTGGTTATGAAAGTCAACTGGTAAATGATTATGTATTATCGCATTGTCTTATTTTAGGATATGAATATAGTTATAGACTAGGTTTGAACCAGGAAACTTTGTTTCTAAACTAAGGATACTACAGTGTACCTAATCACTGGGCCACTATTTTATGTATTTACGTCAATAGAATAAGATATCAGCACACAATTGAAGATTTAACCGATTGATATATTTCATGTAAATATCAGTATTTCATCAGGTTAGCAATCTGCAAATTGGTCATCTTGGAAACACTCATCTCTGACATCTTGTGCATATATGGTAGAATTTTACATGTGTGTGTCTGTGTGTATATACACACAAACACACACATATTATCACAGTCGGAATTACTTTTACCTAAAGTAAAATTATCATTGATTTAATTCCACAATTCACACTATTGGTTCTTCTTGTGTTTACAGATGTTGTGTTGCGATATTGCCTAATTCTACTTTCGCTATGTGCTGCTACAATTTCAGCCAAATTTCTGGTGGTTGAATATGAAAATTTTACCTTATGGTGATGAAATAATTTTCCATACTTGTTTGAAGGTGGGAAATATTTATATAGTGCAGCAAAGATTTTCTGAAGAATATTAGTAGCTATGGAATATGTGAATGATATATTATACCTGATAATGTTCTTTGATTTAGTCTTTCTATTATTTATATATATATATTTTTTCTTAGTCTTAACACCATTAATATAAACTTTTCCTGCTGTGTGAGTGCGTACTTGTACACACACACACACACACACATCATATATAGCATTGTCATTTGATGTCTGCTTTTTCATGTTTGCATGGGTGAGATGGAATTTGTTGAGGCAGATCTACTGCTGGAATGCCCTTCCTGTCACCAACCCCCACTGTTTCCATGCAAGACAATATTTCCTCATGCTCAAGCATGTTTTCCATGAGAGATTGGAAACAAATAACATTACATATCATCAAGACAAGGCTACACAATTACTTGTAGGATTCATTCGAATCGAGGTTACTTGCTTCACCTGACTCTTTAGTTAGAACCCCAAATGAAGAAGTGGACCAAATGGGCTTCATGACAGCCATCAACACTAGAATGTTTACACAAACATAAAAATGGACTCCTTGACGTACCTTCATTTATTTGTGGGTCCAGTCTTTTATCATATGCCTTTGTTTCAGTCAATGGACTGTGGCCATGCTACGCTGCCATAGTATGGCCACAGTACATTTTTTAAGCTTGGTATTTATTCGATCACTCAGTTCCACTGTAGAGCACCTTGGGCAAGTATCTTCTGTAGTCATGGGCTGACCAATACCTGTAAGGGAATTTGGTAGATGGATACTGTGTGGAAGCCTATCATGCACACACGCACAAGTATGTGTGTTTGACCCTCACCCACTACTACTTGACAACCATTGTTGGTTTGTTTACATCCTCGTAACTTAGTGGTTGAGCAAAAGAAATTGGCAGCACAAATACTACCCTTTAAAATAAATTATTGTTGTTGATTTGTGTGACTAAAACCTTCAAGGCAGTGCCCTGACATGGATACAATCCAATGACTGAAACAAGTTAAAGAGAAAAGGTAAACAATATATATAAATTTAAATTTAAATGTTTTATAAGTTTTGGTGGGGGTGGGGCAAGTCTTCTTTCAAGGAGCAAGAAAAGTTTTACTTCATACTTAGTCTAAGGGAACACAAAAAGTGTGTACACCTTCATAAATACACATTTCTATCCTCACACATAGATATTGGTCATTGTCTAAAGCAATGTTCTCAGCCCTTTTAATATTAGGGCCAGATCTCAAACCTGGTTTTTTTAGGGGGCTGCACCAAAAACAGTAAAACACCCCTGGATTAAAGAAAAGTTTCTATTTATAGAGGGAAGGCCATTGAGGGCTGCGTGAGACCCTGGGAGCTGCGGTGAAGAATTGCTGGTTTAAATCCTGAGTTTTCCTAATTATGTCATTTGCTATTACAGCCAATCAGCTTTCTGTTCTCTTCACTCTGGAACCTGATCCTGTTACTAAGGTACTGCCAGATGTATAAACCCAGATGTCAAACTGACCTTGTTAAATACTAAAGTTACATAAGTTATTTCGAATCCTCACACCATTCCAGCCTTTCTTGTTATTTTTCTTATTACCTTTTATTTTTATTCATTTACTTCTATTAACAATATTTCTCACATCTGTTTTCAGGTATAGTTACAATGCAAAAGTATCTCCTAGCAAAAAACAATTAAGGAAAAAAAAGGATGGGTGTTTTTTTTTTTTTCCACCTTTACACGTCTCCTCCCTTATTTTACTTGTCAAAACTAAGATTAGAAACTTGCTGAAAATTTGGAGTGGTGAATCTTCTCAAATCACTCCCTCCATGTTATTTGTGTATGTGTGTGTGTGTATGTGTATATATATATATATATAAATATAAATAATGGTGTATTAAATGTGTTCCCTAAGACAGCAGTTAAACGTTAGCAAACCTGACATACTTATGGGACATATGAAATGTAAACATATACATGCTCTCTCTCTCTCTCACCCCCCCTCTCTCCAATCTTGTGTTGTTTTCTGCACCAATCACAGGTATTGCTGTGAAAAAACAGGGACTGGTAGATGTAATGGCATGCGTCATTGAAACTGAATTACCAGAAGACTCTTGAAGGTGGAGAAGAAATCTCAGTTGTGGTTGGGGAGGAGCATTCTTAACTGAGGAACCAGAGAAGATAATGGTAAAAAGATTCTTCTGTGTAGCAGCAGAGGTGGTGGTGGTGGGTGCAGTGCTGCTATTTTTTGCCTTTGTTCCCCTATCATTCCTTTATTTCCCAACTCCAGATGGAAAATTGCTTCACAAGGTGCTGCTGCTGTAACCTGAAGTGATAAGTTTAGTTCTAGGGTCCCAAGTCAGCCCTGATCTGGGCAGAGTTCTTTTCTGATCAAAAACTGAAACCCTTTTGCTGATCATTCCATATATGATAGGGCACATCATGGCTGTTGTGATTTAGAAGCTCACTTTGCAACCCTGTGGTTTTTGGGTCTGTCCCACTGGGCAAATGTCTTCTACAGATATCTCAGGCCAACTTTTGAGTGTATTAACTTAGACAGAAACTGAAAGAAGCCCACTTGTGTGTGTGTGTGTGTTCTCACCTACTCACTGCTTCACAACAAGTTTTTGTTAGTTTACGTTCATGTAACTTAGCAATTTGGACCAATAGAATAAGTACCGGGCTTTAGAAGTACTAAGGTTAATTTGTTTGACTAAAACCAGTGAATGTTGTGCCCCAGCATGGCCACAGTCCAGTGACTGAAATAAGTAAAAGAATCAGACAAAATATATTCAATATTCTCTTCTCTTAATCTGTAGTAGTGTATCATTTTAACTCACTGCCCAGTGGATCCCTTGCTGAGGCTTCTTTCTTGGCTGATTCTAATTTTGACATAAGGCCTACAATTTTTAGGGGTGTCAGTTAGTTGATTTCTTTGGCTCCGTTACTTCACAGGTCCTTTGTTTTATCTGATCAACTCCAGTACTTCACTGCTACGATATTTTATTGACCCCAAAAGAATGTAAGGCAAAGTTGGCCTCCATGGGACTTGAACTCAGTGTGTAATCTTTGGTACCAGGCACCAAGGCCACTCACTGTTCCATTATAAGGACACTCTATAAAGACTTACAAGATAAATCTGAAGACACAGGAATCAGAAACACTAAAGCCATCTCTGACTTTGAGACAGCCAAGATCTACACCCTAAAAAAGCAAAGGACCCCCAAATAGAGCCAAGCCCAGATGACAGAGATTACAATTGCAATGTCAGCCACTGAATTTGCAAATCCTGGATAAGTTTGAATTCCCACGAGACATGATCAAACACTGAACTAAGAGCACTATGCACTTGTGTCTTGTTGATCCCTCTTTCATGGATGTGACAAGAGAATCCAATATAATAGGTGACCTTATAAGCAATTTCTTTACAATATTTCATACATATACAAATCAATCAGCCTATTGTCTAGAATATTTTACAATGTAGATCAGGTCAGGTATTGGGAATCCATCATTTGTCAGCAATTCCCTACTATTCCTGGTGGATGATGTGGCTGCACCACTCAGGTAACAACCCTCTGACCCATGGATCTGCCTGGGTAGTTGTTGCTGGTTGTGGTTTTCCAACCTCTTTAATCACCTTTGATGACATGTAGAGGAAATGTCAAATCTATTGTTTGGCATGCCATTCAGTACATTACAAAATGTAGTAGTATTGAATATAATGTAATCCTCAACTTTTCAACCTTAAATAAATCTGTAATACACGTAGCTCTTGTTTTTGTTTTTACACTCATTTTCACCCTGATGGTTTGTATTAAACTTCTCACATTCACACAAGTAGAAATGATATTGTTTATCCAGATTTCCTCATTAGTAATTATTCTGTGAAGCTATGAAGATGACAAGATGTCAAAAATCTGTTTGATGTCGTCACCCTGAATGGAAAATATTAGTCATTGTTTAATATGATATTTTTCTAGTTTAGTTCATTAATTCTTTATACATTAATCACCACACTCTTATTATCTAGGTGGGTAGTTAAGAATCTTGCTTCCCAGCCATGTGGTCTCCAGTTCAGTCCTACTGCTAGGCACCTTGGGCAAGTATCTTCTACAGCTCTGGGCTAATCAATGCGTCTGTGAGTAGATTTGGGAGATAAAAACTGAAAGAAGTCTGTCGCATGTGTGTGCGTCTACCCTTGTTTTGTGTTGAGTATTCATTTTTTCCCCGTCTTCCATGAAAACCATGTCTGGTTATGAGAAAATATCCCCTTGCTTGAAAAAGTTATGGTTTGGTGACAGGAAGGGCATCCAGCTGTAGGAAATCTGTCATAACAAATTCCATCAGAGCCATTAAAACATTGAAAAGTAGATGTAAATGCAATGACGAGCGTGGTGAGGATATTTACGGTTTAAATTTTTAATACTCTTACAAACTGATGATGTTAACTCCTTCTTATGTGTGATATTTTGTAGTTGTTTTTTTCTTTTTTTTTTGCCTTCAGGAAAGAACTTGAAAGAACAAACTTCTCACTTCAAGTTGCACTGTCACAACTTAAAATGCCTTGTGTAATGTGTGTGTGTGTGTGTGTGTGTGTGTGCATATATTGAAAGGATTATGGAAATAGTGAGATTAGCATGGAATTAATACAGTGTGCAAGTGTAAGATTTACTCCAAGCTGGACCACTGCTGGCTATATTTTACATTTGTTTATCTAATCTTATTTCACTGATACGACTAACAAGAATTGCTGTTAATTACTGCTTGACTATGATTCTAGCTAGTAATTAATCATCCTTTTGACACAATTATTATTATTATTATTATTATTATTATTATTTGTTGTTGTTTTTGTTTTACTTCTCAGAGCGTTTGGTCTTGTTTGCTCTGGCCAATTTTGTGAGAACAGACAGCAGCCTGCTGTCAGAGGTCTCACAGGGTCTCCTTCTGCACATTATAAGCTTTGATAATTGGTTGTTAATTAATGTGGCAGACATTCAACATCCAAGTAGTAATCTCAAAATCCTAGCTGTCCCCAGCAGAGCAGTTTTTTAGGCTTGCACTGCTCTCATGTCAATTCCGAATTCTCTGATATATTTCTTGAACTTGGTTGTTTGTACTTTTCTCTGACATATTTCTCAAATTTGGTTGTCAGTGCTATTATTATTATTATTATTATTATTATTAGTTTTTCGTCATCTTTCAATTTCGTTTCCATTTCTGGCCATGTCTTCCCGACACCTAGGGCAATAAAGCTCACTGTATACATTGATTGGCCATTAAAAGTAACTCACCAAATAAATTCATTTACAAATCAAATGGTGTTCAGTAGAAAAACAAACAAACAATTATTTACATTGACATTTATCATTTTCACAGCAACAATGCTCTTTTCAATATGTGTGACATACTTGTGAAAACAATCTTTTGCACTTCTTGCTGGGATGGTAAGCCAGGAATCATTCTTGGTTAATTTTCAGTTTTGATCATTCCTTCAGCCCCTGCAATCACTTGGGATTTTAACCACCTTGAGACGTATTATTGTTGTTGTTGGATACCCAGGAGTGGAGACGGTCAGCACCGTTCTAAAGGAATACAAGTTGGTTGCAACTCCAACAAGTCAGCCGGCTTGCAGTTGGGCACCTGGAGAGGAAGGTCGATGCTGTTGGACTGCATCAGGGGACATTGAACTGACAAACCAGTTAAACTGCTTGGGGTCTGGTTTGGTCCCAACCTCCAGGTGGATAAGAACTGGGATGAGGTGACAAGCAAGGTGGCTAGTCTTACCAGAAACAGGCTGAGAAGAAGCTGTTTCTGAAAGGTCAGCCATCATCATTTATTGCCTGGCCATTGTGTCCTGCTCCAGGTACTGCTTGACCAAGATGGAGTGTATCTTATTTAATTTCTTGTGGAAGGGACACATTCCAATGGTCAGTCTGCTGCCAGTACCCTCTCAGTGGCAGCTTCTTATGCAGAGGCATGCACTCCGGTTGCACTCACTGTAACAATTTTTGAACAGTGGGCATGTCTAAGTACCATTCGTGAGGCTTGTCTTTCTGCAGCTTGTCTCCTTGACAGAGCTGCAGTCCTGGGTGAAGAAAAGACTGAGATTGGGCACCTGGCACCTAGAATGTCATTGGTGCATGTTCCACTTTAGCAAGATGTGGAGGATTAGTGGAGGAGAAGTGTGATGATTTTCTCAGGGAGACTGTGGCTGTTGATGAAAACAAACTGGTTAGTTTGTTGTGGAGGACTTTTTTGGACAGGGACTACCATGGATAATTTCCAGATGTCCTTGGCTTGGCAGTGCCTCTGAGAGGCATTACCAGTTCAAGATAAACTCAACAGGCATGGATGTGCTGTCAGACAGGATTGTCTGAGATGTGTACATGCACTCTTTCAGTGTCCGTGCATTGATGACCCGTGGGAGTTATGCTGAACAACTGCTGTTGTATGTGGGCACAGATCCATCTGTCTGCTGAGTCCATAGTGAGTATTGCTTTAATCAGGCAGATAAGGTAGTTTTCCTTTGCTTAATGGCAATGGCAAGAGATTATCTGCTGGATGAGGCTGAAAAGCATGAGGACAGAGTCTTTCCTCTTTGATAGGGTCCTCACTAACCTTTTCAAGTTTTCACTTGAAAAGGCAAGGGTGGAGAGGGAGGTGCTGTCCTTGTGAATTTATTGAAAGTTGTGAAAATGGGAAGAGTGGATGACACTGCTCTAAGTATAGACCTGTGAGTTGGAGAGAGCACTTGTCCTCTGTGTTTAGGGAGATCTTAGATGGTAGGGCTCCTCGATTATTCCTAGAGGTCCTCCTGTGCCAGGACATCATCACTATCATCCCCACTTTTTTTTCTCTTACTGTTTTTTATGCTTCTCTTTGTTTGATTGTATACTGTGTATACTATTCTCTATATATTTCTTTTTGTGTCATTTCATTTCATGTACACCCCCCCCCCCCAACACCTTATATCTGTCTTTGTCTTGGCCCCTTCATCCTTTGCCCTTGTGGAAAATAAATCATCATCATTATTAATTGCAGTTTTGGCTGATGTCAGAAGAATTGGTGATAATGGAAATGAATGTAGTCCATAGCATCCTTTGGGTGATTGTTGGATCCTTGTCTTTGATGTGTGTCAGTGTGTCATGCTGGCATAGTGTCATATGATGGGGTGTACTTTTGTGTCTAATTATTTTGAACCTACTGAGAAAGTTCCAGTCCCATCTGTGATTTTCTTACAACATTGTAGAAACCAATTTGAGACGATAAGATTGTGACCCCTTATGAATGGTGGCAGTAGATGAGAGAGTTGAGTTACATATATTTTTCTAAAGCTTAGCATCCCACTGAAAGTCTTTAAAAGGAAACGGTCCTGAAATTCCAGATGATAATGATGCTGATGATCCTGAAGTACCCTCAAAATATGTTGCTTTTATGATTTGGTCCTTTTCTTTTTCTCTCTGTTTATATAAATGTGGGCGCGACTCTGCTTGCTTTGTAACCATCCAGTTTTGGGTTCAGTCCCACTGCACAACACCTTGGGCAAGTATCTTCTGCTATCAATCAATGCTTTGTGAGTTAATAAGGTTGACAGAAACTGTGTGGAATCCTAGCCTATGTGTGTCTTTGTTGTGTCTCCCCTACCCCTGCCTGACAACTAGTTTTGGTTTGTTTGTATCCCCTATAACTTAGTGGTTTGGCAAGAGTAACTGATAGAATAAGTATCAGACTTATCGATCCTCGTAAACCCTTCAAGGCAGTGCTCCAGCATGGCTGAAGTCCACTGCTGTAACTGGGATTATTTTTGTTGGAGAAGCTGTTTTTCCCCCAGAAAATGAAATTTCGAGTCTTGAACCCATCAGTTTGTCTGCCTCGTGGTGTTCCAACTTAATATCCTGCTGTGACGTTGCTCTTTGCATTCCTATAGCAACGGCATCAGTACTGGTCTCTGCTTTCTTCTTAAACAACAGGGATGCTGTGAAGAAGGACAACCTGCATCCATGGCCAATGGCTGGGCTTCCATGAAATCCTTGTCTGGGATTGGTTTCAGGCCCATGGTCCCATGAGACATACACAACCCCCTTTCCTCAGATGTTTCTATAGCTAAATGTTGTTCATAGTCTTAAGTATACCCAGCCATGAAATATGGAGTGTCAGGATGATCATAATAAGTAGAGTTGCATCTTCTGGGTCTGGACTTCAACAGTGTCTGTAATAGAGTTTCAAGTGGTTCCACTTCTAAATGTTTCTCTTCTTGTATTGTTTTACCTCTTACAATGGTTTTTCCAAAAGTTTCAATCGATACTCTTCTCTTCTGATTAACCCTTAGATTAATCAATCAATCTGTTAAGTTTGACCAAGTCCTTTCGTTGCAGACCCGGAGAAGAGGAGGAGGAAGGCATGTCATTGACAAAGTCAGAAATTGCAATGAAAGCACTTTCACACGTCTCATTGATCCTCTTTTATTTAATTTGTCCATTACATTGTTACACTTGTGATTTCTTTGTCAGATTCATAGAAAATAATGATGATTGTTAGCATTGGTCCAGGGTCACAGTATTTCTTTTTGGCACGGGGCGAATAGTAGCCAGTTACATTGACGCCCCCCCTCCCCAATTCATAGCTGGTACTTGATTTTATTGATTCTGAGAGGGTGACAAGTAAGATCAACCTTGACAGAATTAGAACTCTAAATGTAAAAGAAAGCAACTGAAGAAAATACCACAGAGTATTTTCTCCACCACACTTCTGATTCTTTCAGTAATAATAATAATAATTTCTTTAATAAGGGCTTAAAAACAGATCAAGGATTGTACAAGATGATACAATAGGATATGGCATGTGGCTCTACGAAGCCCTATTAACAGTAAAATAACAAAAACAAAGAAACAAAAATTCAAACCAGAAAATTCCTCAAAAAGTGGGAGACCTCTAAGGGCTGCCTGTGAAAGCTGCACAAATCCCATTTACTCTGACCACTAAGGCAAGTACCCTCTCCCTCATCACCCTCTCTCAATCTATAGACACACATACTCAGAGCAGGCCCATTTATCTGGACCATTCTTGCTACTGTCACCCATCTCTCAACAAGTTTGTTAGAAGGCACTATTTTCCTCTCTATCTTCCCTTTCCATTTCAAGTCGAAGCTGTCCTCCTTCAGCCCTTTCTATATTAATAATAATTTTTGTTTTTCCTTTTTTATTGCAGAAGTACTTTCACCGTTTGTAGTGGCTTACGATGACATTATCAAGGGACCTGTGGCAACATTTATTGCCCTCTCTTCCAAGATTAATGGCAATGTGAAGATCCAAGTAAGTATTGGCAAACAAGAATCAACATTCACTCAGTCATTGGATTGAGCGAGGCCATACTGGGGCACTACCTTATTTTATCCATTCGTCTATTTTTCTCTGCCCCCCCCCCCGTTCTTGAGAGGGTTGTTGGGGGTAGAGTCCATAGCCACCTCCACCATAGATTCCTAGCAGAAGCAACCATCTTTAATCCAACTTCCTAGTTGGATTCTCAAACACAACAAAGACGATTGACTACAATGCCCTGCTTTCATTTACGCACGCAGGGTAATAATCTTTTTTCTTTTTAACTATATAATTCTCTTGTTGACTTCCTCTTGATGGTATTGATCCCTCATGCACAGATTAAGAAATAGGGAAACTACAATATGGTAGTGTTATACGATGAAGAATATGGCCATGATATCACTTCAGTTGGAAAAGTGTGAAAAATGTGCAGATGATGAGTTTGAAAGGTTGGGCATTACTTCATAACTGAATGTATCCAGAGAAACGGTAGGAGTCCAAATTGACCAAGCCTTGATTTAATTCAGAATAAGTTGTTAACGTTTGGTTCCTCTTCTATCTACGAAACTGCTGTCTTTGACACATTGTTGAAATGTATCTTCATTGTATCTTTTCCATTAGGCCTGACAGAGGCAAAGTGACCGAGTTCCTTTCGAGTTTTGGGCTTCATGGAGGCAAAATGGCTGAGCTCCATTCAAGTGTTGGGCCTCACAAAAGCAATGACCAAGACCTTTGGCATTGTTGTGTTTGAAAAGAAGGCCCATCAAGCCGAGCAAAATTGCAGTTGTGGCAGATACCAGTGTCATGCAAATGGCACCCATGCCAGTGGCACATAAAAGCACCCATTACACTCTTGGAGTGGTTGGCATTAGGGAGGGCATCCAGCCATAGAAAACCATTCCAAATCAGGCTGGATCCTGGCACAGCATGCCACCCCACTCAAACCATTGTACAATGGACATAAAATGATGATGTATGTATGTATGTATGTATGGTAAGGTGCAAGAGGGCTTGAATCTAATATAGTTGTTGATTTATTTATTAATGGAAATTCACTGCATGAAGTATCCTGTGTGTTGATATAATTTTTTGTCTTCTTCCAGGCCGCCATGGTGCAGGAGGCTTTCAATGCTCAGCGAAGTTTCCTTGTTCAAGTATCTCGCAGCAAAAAGCCAGCAAATGTAAGAAGTTGTTTCTTTATTTCTGTATAGGTCACCTATACACTGGCCATTATTTTACAAATAATAAATTTTCATTGAAATATTTCTGTATATTTAAAGAAGGAACAAGTACAACAACACAAATCAAAAATAAAACAATCAGTTTACTGAAATAAAAGATTGCTAATTACTTCTTGTCTTTATGTCTAACTTGTCTACAACTGTAGATGCTTCCAAACCAGGCTGTTGTGCCATCAATAGTTACTAAAAGACCCTTGTTTAGAGAACACCATTTTATGAAAAGAGGTGTTCAGTTACAAAATTCTCCGAACTGTTGCCTTGTGGTCCCCTGCAGCAAATTACAGTGTCTCATTTAGAAAACGATCAGCCCCTTACTGAAGAAAGCCAGCTAGCTGGGTAGTTCATAGGTTTCCTTTGATGTTTACCCTGGCTGATAATAATTATCCTAAAACAAGATGAAGTTAATATGCATTGTCAATGTATTTGGTACTGCAAAGACATGCAGCCTAGTGGTTAGGATGTTGGACTTGTGATCATTACATCGTTGGTTAAATTCTTTGAGCAAGGTATTTCATTTTGCATTGCTCCAGTTTACTGAAAAATAAGTATGAGCCTTGAGCTCGGAACACAAAGAGCAGCATTGAATACTGCTCAGCTTCCACTCCACCACTCTAGAATGATTTTTCTTTAACTGAGCCTTGAATCGTTCCTGCTCTGCCTCTCTCTTGCTCCAGTTATCACATCCCTGGTGTCATGCTGAGTCAAGAACAACAGGATGACCAAGATTATGTTTGTTCCTAACTTTGTAGACACCTAAAACAGTGAAAGCACTATCGATGCTCTCAATTCATACTTGCCAGTGAGTTAGGGCTCTGCTTTATTATTTGAAACTATTTTGCTAAAAATTCAGCTAAAAACTGTGAAAATAGCATTTCTGAATTTATTCCATGACTGTTTAAATATTGCTTTTTGTTTGTTTTTTCTCAGGATCAAATGAACCACCTTTTGAATCCGACAAGCTCTAAACTGCAAGCCATTCAGGTAAGATGTCTTCATGTGTTCATCTGGATTTTACTGAGACAGGTTTTATTATGTTCGCTGCCTTTCATGGCATATGCCATTCATTTTGTGTTAGTGAGAATATGCTGGGGTGAAAATTGGTTCTTTTTTTTTTAGACTTTAGGTATGACTAAAGACACAGGCATGGTCATAGATAGCTTGAGGTGTGGTTATGAATCACCATAAAGTTAACCAAGTGATTGACATTATACTTCACTCAAGTAAAGATTTAACCTAATCACTTGGTGCCTTGGATTCCTTTAGCAAAGTCCACCCTGTTGCAAACTTTTGGTTCAGGATTTCAGTTTCAGGATACCTTCATCCCTTCTCCACCCCCTAGTCTTGGAGAACTTGTGAAGAATCATGGATGCTACCTTCCCCATCGAATAACTCCACCTAGTAATCCACCATAGTACCACCATCCTCTTCTTCACTCATTACCATGAAACTTCTGTCATCTGTTATATCGATAGACACACACACACCGGCATGGTGTAGGCACAGATGCGTTGTTAAGAAGTTTGCTTCGTGACCGTGTAGTTTTGAGTTCAGTCCCACTGTACAGCAAGTGTTTTCTACTATAGTTCCAGGCCAACCAAAGCCTGTGTGAGTGGATTTGATAGATGGAAACTGAAAGAAGCCTGTCATATATGTATGCATGTGTGTGTTTGTGTGTCCTTGTCTTGACATCATTCTATGGTTGTAAACAAATCATATAGGTGTTCTATCATTTCAAGTGTTCCATGAAAAATGTCTAGCTATGAGAAAATATTGCCTTGCTTGGTAATGGGTGTTTGTTAGCAATAGGTAAGGCATCAAGCCATAGAAAATCCATCCCCCAAAATTCTGTCTGACCCATGCAAGCAAGAAAAAGTGGACATTAACCCTTTAGTGTTCAGATTACTCTGTTAAATGTAATACTTTTTCACTCAAATTGTTTTGAATTAATCATGCATTATCTTGTAGCTTTGAGGTTTCAGTGATGTGATTGTTTATTTTTAGCATGACATTGTAGGTTATGTGTGAGAGGCTAGATATAGCCAGTTTGAATATAAAACTTTTAGAATATTTGGGCCGGTTTAAACACTAAAGGGTTAAATGTTAGTGAGGAGATGCAGTGTTAATTTCTTGTGGCATGGCCAAGTAGACACATTGACCTACATCTAGAAGACAGTTATCACATTTAACCTATTTATAATTTATTTGTCTCTTAAATCCTGACTACTTAGGGAAACCATTCCATGGCCAACAGCAGTTAGAACTTCCTGCTAACCCACTGACTTTTCATTGGAATTTGGAGGCATTAATTTTTTTTTTTTTTTTTCCTTTCCTGTTCCCTGTCATACCAAAGGAGAAAAGTGTGGGAATACGGGTCTACATCTAAGGCAGAAAATTAATCATTTATCTCAAAATAGAATATTATATTAAAAATATAAATTAAAGACAAACTAAGGGTGCTACACTTTAGCATTGGAACTATTGTATTATTTTATTTTAGAAGATCTAATCAAAGCAAAAGCCACACTGTTAATTGGGAAATTATTGAATCATTGTGTGTATATGGGGGTAGGCGCATATATGGGTATGTGTCTATATAAACTTGTATATATATGGGTATGTCTATATAAACTTGTATATATATATGGGTATGTGTCTATATAAACTTGTATATATATGGGTATGTGTCTATATAAACTTGTATATATATGGGTATGTGTCTATATAAACTTGTATATATATGGGTATGTGTCTATATAAACTTGTATATGGGTATGTGTCTATATAAACTTGTATGTATATGGGTATGTGTCTATATAAACTTGTATATATATGGGTATGTGTCTATATAAACTTGTATATATAAATAAGTAAAACAGAAATGTTATATAAAAATCTCCAAGTAATTTTGTTTACCAATTATGTTTTGTCTCTTTCAGGAATTGCGTGAGAAAAACCGTAGAGATCCATACTTTAACCATTTATCAGCCATCAGTGAATCAATCCCAGCGCTTGGATGGGTAACTTTGGTAAGTTCCCATTTTTTATTGTACTTTATTTTCACAGAAATTTAAGCAGAGTTTTGAGGGTATCTTAACTTTCCTAATTTGTTGTTTGAGTAATTTTTAATGCTGTTTCTACAACTTTTAGTTGTGATCTTGGGGTAATGTTTAAGATATTACTTTAATCATTCTGTTTCTCTATTTCTGTTAAAATACAGTTTTTGTTGCAATAGGGTTACTATAGAAACGCTGTATTTGCTCATGTATAAGTCGCATCCCCTAATTCACTGTTAAATCTTAGTACAACATTTTTTCCACACCAGTTTTTTCAGTTAAATTCTCATTGCCCTTTCTAGACTCATGGGAGAAATTGAAATTAGGGTTACAAGCCAAGAAATACTTATACTAGGCAGAACCATGTTGTTAAGAACTATGCTTCCCAGCCACATGCTTTTTGGCTCAGTCTCAGCATGTTGCACCTTGAGTAAGTGTCTTCTATGATAGCCCTGTGATGACCAAAGCTTTGTGAGTGGATTTGGTAGGTGGAAACTGAAAGAAGCCCACTGTATTGTGCATATATGTATTTGTGTCTCGTATTGACATCATGTGATAGTTGTAAATGGAAGTCATTCATTTTCAAATATCCTGTGAAAACATGTCTGTTCATGGAGAAATATTACCTTATTTGGAAACAGATAAGGGTTGACGATAGGATTGGGATCCAACTGTAGAAAACCTGCCTCAATAAATTCCTTCTGATCCATGCAAAAATGAACATTAAAACAATGATGATAACTATTCCTAGAGATGAACCCTACTGGACTTAAGGCATCTATTTAGAGTTCAATCCCTCAGTCAGCTAGAATCAAGTATCTTATTCATGGACCCTGCACTAATTATTATTATTGAGTGAGAAAGCAGTGCATGTCATGAAAGTGACACTGGGGTAAAATATACGAAGCCCAGTTTCCCTTCATGACTACCCATCTATTAAAGGTACACCAGGCACATGCATCATAACCAAATGTGATATGTGGCAACATGGTGATCTGATACCAAAATAAACAGTGCAGGACCTTGCAGGTGGGAGTCCAGTTAGAATTTTCTTTAGATCAAGTAGCCCATCCTGTTCAAAAGGTCCCTGAATAAGGGTTGTTTAAGGTTGTTGAATGAAACACCCATGTTTCCAAAGGTGAATTATGGGGGTCATTGTAATCGCTTTACCACCAACCCCTGCAAATTTCCGGCTTTGTGTTTATTGTAGAAAGAAGTTTTATTATTACCCTGCATCTAACATACAGGCACTGCACCCTCCACCTCTCGGCTGGTTGACTTGTGAGCTTTATGGTGACCTAAGTAGTGCCAGTAGCACGGAAGAAGCATGTAGCACACACTGTAAAGTGGTTGGCATTAGGAAGGGCATCCACCACCCATAGAAACCAGACAGCAGAGCACAGTCCAATCCTTTGTTTCATTGGATCCTTGTCAATGCATCCAACCCATGCCAGCATGAAATACAGATGTTAAAAGATGATGATGATGATTAATAGATGTGAAGTAAAACTGCTGCAGTTGGAATTCTCTTTCCAGAACAGCAATTACCCACCATTCGTTATATATACTAACAAGCTGATAGCAAATTAAATGTAAAATAGTAATTTTATGTTGAATAAATTTAGAATATGAAGAGGGAAAAACCATTCTCTTCCTGTCTAACAAAAATTGGCTGCAATTTATCAAAATGAAATAATTATTTCCTTGTGTCGTTGAGGTTTCATGAACTTAATTACTTTAATTGCAGAATACTCCAGTATCTTACATCAAGGAAATGTCTGATTCAGCACTGTTCTACACCAACCGTGTTCTGAAAGAATTCAAAGAGAAGTAAGTCTCGAGTTATTTTTATTATCATACATGAAATCATCATCATTTCATGCTACTTTCCATGCTTGCATTGGATTGGATGGAATTTTGGGGCATAGATTATCTGCCCATCCTGTTACCAAACCTCAGCTGTTTCCAAGCAAAGTAATATTTCCCTCAATGACCAGACATGTTTTCATGGAAGTCTGCAAATGGACATCATTTGCATGATGGTGGCACTCTTTTACAATTATCAGATGATGTCAAGTCAAGGAGACAGTAATAGACACACACATGCACTCGCTCACATATACACACTTAATGGGGCTTCTTTTCAGTTTCTATCTACCAAATCCACCTGCAAGGCTTTGATCAGCTTGGAGCTAGAGTAGAAGACACTTGCCCCATGTGCCACCATGTGATACACGAGACAAAGTTCTTACCCTTCTGTGTCAATAAAGCAGTTCAATCATTTAAGTTCTTTTTTAATTGATTTGTCTTTAATTAAGGGCCTGATAAGGATCTGCTCTCTCTTCCTTTCTGTCTCCTCTCTTATCTTAAAACACAAAAAGACATCTGCAAGCATCAATGATGTCTGAGTCAAATCCGCTTAAATTACTCGTCCACCACTGCCAGATAAAAAGTCCAATGTGCTTAGAAGTCTTGGAGACTATATCTTACATTAGATTCTGTGTGTGTGATGGTGTTGTTTAAATATAATCACAGATGTTATCTTCTATCTTTCTTTACCAGAATTGATTGTTGGTTCACTACATTATGTACATTAGCACCAACCTTATCATTAGACTTAAATATATCCTTATTGATGATGATGATGGTGGTGGGGGTGGTGTTGGTGTTGTTGATTATGATGATGATAACTATGATGATTTTGGTTTACTTGTAGAGATGCAACTCATGTTGATTGGACCAAAGCTTGGATTAATGCCTTGAAAGAGCTTCAATCTTACGTCAAAGAATACCACACTACAGGACTGTCTTGGAATCCACAGGTTAGTATTTTTTACTTGGTGTTCAGCAAGCACTTTCACAAGATCTCACCGATTTGGGGCCAGTATCAGTTTGCAGTAAAAGAAAATATGAAGATCTGAATTATTGATGCAAGACCGAATATAAGAATGGAGTTGTTCTAAATTCATATTTATTGTACAGCTAAGCACGAGTGTGGGTAAGTGGTTAAGGAGCTTGGTTGGAAACCATGTGGTCATGGGTTCAGTCCCTTGTGTGGCACCTTGCCCATGTCTAACCAAAGCAATATGAGTGAATTTGTTAGGCAGAAATTGAAAGAAGCCTATTATGACCACCATTTAAGCATCTGTTTTCCATGCTGGCATTTATTGTGTGTTTGTGTGTATCCTTGTCTAACGTTAACTGAATGATTGTAAATGAGCATCGTCGTAACACAAGCAAGGTTGTTTGTTTCAAATGTGTAAAAAAAAACAATTCTGGCCATGGAGGGGAAATATTACCTTGCTTGGAAACAGGTTGGGGTTGGCAACAGCAAGGACATCCAACTATAGAGAATCTGTGTGAACCAATTCGGTCTGACCCATGCAAGCATAGAAAAGTGGACATTTAATGGTGGAGAGCATGCTGGTGTAACCTATGGCAACCTAATTCTGGGCCCTAAAATTCTGCCTCAGAATGTCTGATGTATTTAGGCAACAGTAACATCTTATACAGCATTTTTCTCCCTCTCTTTCAAACTCTTTCTCTCTCTACACTTTCTGTGTTTATTTATGTGTAAAGTAAACAGGATTACATGACTGTATTGAACACTTTTTATGTTTTTGTACCAGAAAATAAACAAACTGTACATGTACGTATTCACACATGCATGTAGAAACGGATAGGCTCACACTTCTTAACAAATAACAAGGGATAACTTCACCATATGTTGCAGTCATCAGTGGCGTCTCCAACCACTCCATGTCAACATTTATCATTCTCATGTTCTTCTTGCTGATATTCCTGTAGCACAGCTGACGATTGCCAACAGTCCTCTTTCTGCATGCAAGTCTCTTATAGAAAATGTTTGAGGGATTCAGCCACCTTTTATCTGGCAGCTGTGACAAAGCTATTGAAGTTACTGTGTGGAAGCAATGTTAGTTAGCATGGTGGGAAAGACCTTGACGTTTGGAGGCTTTACTTTTCAATATACATTAACAATCATGCAAATTTACCCATCCATTCACCCTATACAACAATCCTTGGTTTCACTTATATTCACCTCCCTGTAAGTTGAGTGTATCCCGTCCATCACATCTCCACCATCTCTCTCTCTCTCCCTCTGCTTTACTGCAGTTGCCTGTTTTTGTCTCTCAACCCTAAACTCTCATCTGGCACAAACCACCGTCTGCAATACTATTCCTTCACCTCATCTCATTTGAGGGTCTTTTAAATTATTTGCTGGTCTCACAGCTGCTGTTAAGTGGTTGGCATTAGGAAAGGCATCAAGCCGTAGAAACCATGCGGAAGCAGACTGAGCTTAGCACAGTCTTCTGATAGGCCATCTTCCCTCAAACTGTCCAACACATGACAGCATGGAAAACGTATTAAATGATGATGCTGATGATGTTTGCTTTTATCTCAAGTTATAAAAAACAAATTAACTTTATACTGAAAAAATGCTCAATACTTTTTTTGTTGAGTTCATTTATTTTTGACTAGAGCTTTGACAGTGACTGATGAAGGCCGGCTGGCTTTCCTCTCCATAACATCACTTCCCTACACTTCCTTCCCTATTCATATTTTTCTTGTAATCCTCAACTTACAACTTTCCAAAAAGAATGCAAACAGTATTGAGCTTTCTCATCTTGGAGAAAAGGCCACGAGCCATTCCATTAATATTCATAAAAAAATGCAAGCTGAATAACATACTGTGCTTGTTTACTGGGTTAAAAGACTTTGATCGTACGTGGGTTTGAACACCTGAGCTTTCTTGTTTGTTTTAAGACAGTAATAAGAATTGAGCTAATAAGAATCTAACACTTTAAGCTACACGACTTGTTTCTCCATCTGAAGATATAAATTTCGAGAAGAAAAAGAAAAAGCATGGCTATGTTGTTAAGAAGCTCACTTTGTATCCATATGGTTTCAGATTCAGTTCCATCATAAGGCACCTTGGGCAAGTGTCTTCTACTAAAGACCCAGGCTAATCAATGCCTTGTGAATGAATTTGGTAAAAAGAAACTCCGCTGAAACTTATATATATATATATATATAAATAAAATGTGGCAAGGCTACAAGTAGAATAGCAGTCGATCAGCTAAGGGAGTGAAGATAATGTTATGATGAAAGCCACCAAGTCTTGTGAAATACATCTGCCCAGTGTAGCAACTGACAAACGGTTTTGTTCTCAGCTTGAAAAATGGCAAAATAAAATGTTTTGGCCATGAAACCCTGGGTAAGACTTGGGGTTTTCGCTATAACAGTGTATATACATCACATATATATAATATATATATTTGTTTGTGTCTGTGTTCATCTCCCTACTTGACAGCAAGTGTTGGCATGTTTACATCCCCATAATTTAGCAGTTTGGCAAAAAGAGATCGATAGAATATGTACCTGACAGAAATAAGTATTGGGGGTGGGGTTGATCTGTTCAAGTAAAGCTCTTCATGACAGTGGCTGCAATCCAATGACTGAAACAAGTAAAAGATCATAGAATAAATAACAAAGAAAAACAACTCAGTAAAATGTAAAACAAACATTAAATGAATTTTAGACCCCCCTCCCCACTCTATTTCTCTCCTCCTCATCCCCCCACCATTCTGCTGCCCCCAAATAGAACCTTAACTTGATAGGAATCTCTTGACTAAATTCCCTTTTTCTTTCTTCTTTCTTCCTCCGTTGTCATGTGGAATCCGCTGTGTTATGGAGAGGGGTCTAAAGTAACATTTGGTGAGCCAGAAATGTGGGAGGCAGGCAATAGCAGCAGGAGAAGGCCATTATCAGTTCTGCTTCAAAAGAATTCACTTTGATGTTGTCTTTCCATTCTGTTCTGGGAATTCACCCCTTTCCGTTTAAACCCTTTCTTCTCACATATCTACCCACCACCATCCCAACAACAACATAACACTTCACTGTTGCTGATGAAGAACCATCTTTACAGTTGCTCAGCTAGCCAGGAATAGCAGCCAAATCTCCCTCAAATTGATTCCCTTTATACATTGCATGCCATTATACCATCTATATAAGAAAAAGGAAGGACACATTAGAACAGTAATGGAAAAACTGTGGATCACATGGGTCACATGTGGCACTTGGGGACTTTCTAAATGGCACACCTAATGAGAAATTATTTTGAATTTTTTTAGTTGTGTGACCCATCTGATGATGAACCATGTCTCATGTGGCCCACTTTTCAAAAAAGGTTGCCCAAGCCTGCATTACAGAAAGCAAGCAATCCCAGATGTGTAAAAAAGGGAGAAAAAAAAACTGTAGGATGGCCATGGTTGGAACACCTTTGGTGATGTGTCTATTTAATCCTGGCGAAACAGCAACAATGACTTACCTTTGAAGGAGGGAACCTCTTTGTAGTTACTCACCTGTCAACATTAACCAAATTACTTTCAAATAACAGCCTAAATAAGCCAGATCCATTAGAAAAGGTAGTGTCTGAGGCACAAGAAACCAAGATGGTTATGGCTGTAAAAGTCTTTGATGATAAGGCTGCTCAGTTAAGGCTCACTTGCAGCTAAACAATAACTACTACTACCGCCACCCACTTTTTTCGGTCACAGTATTAAACAGACCCTCAGATACTCTTGTACACTGCTGGTCCCAATGCTCTTCCAATTCTCTCTTGATTGCACCATTCCTCTCCATCTTGTCCCAAATCACTTAAATTGTCTCCCCATCGTTGTGGAGGCCTTCCATGTGGTCTTGGATGTCCCTCAGCATCTGTGCAGGTCCACTTGCAAGATATTCAGCCCAGCAGAACTTGGGCTTTCAATGTTCTTATTTCTTTATTGCCCACAAGGGGCTAAACACAGATGGAATAAACAAGGACAAAGGAATTAAGTTGATTACATCGACCCCAGTATGCAACTGGTACTTAATTTATCAACCCCAAAAGGATGAAAGGCAAAGTCGACCTCGGTGGAATTTGAACTCAGAACGTAACAGCAGACGAAATACCTCTTAGCATTTTGCCCGGCGTGCTAACGTTTCTGCCAGCTCGCTGTCTTAATGTTCTGCAATCACATTGTTCAGTCTGCTGTGAAAGAACTGCAAAGAATTTCACTTTTTATATTATTAGAGTAATTGTTGCAGTGTGGTGCATGGACTTGCAAGAAATAGCAGCTGAATCCCTATCAAATCATAGAACAGATTGGCAATGTAGGCACTCGAGATAGAAGGCTCTTGGCTAAAGCAACTTTGATCTCTTGGTTCAGGACCAACCTGTTCGTTGTTGGCTTTTTTTCTTGTCATTTTATTAATGCAAGATATGGAGCTTTTTTTCGTTTTTTTCTCTCTACTTTTCTGGGGCTTCAAAAGATTTGTTTTTTCATGACAAGTCTATCCTAGTCTTTCTTAACTTCTATCATTGCATAGACTGTCACCAAGGTTTCAAGGTCTTCCTTCTCTCTCCTCTTCTTTCTCTTTCACCTCATTCTGTTTTCATTCATTCCTTAATTCCCTGCCTCTTCCCTCTCTCTCTCCTTTGGTTATTCTCTCATTTTTCTCTCCAATTTCTTATTCTACATTCCTCCCTTTAATCAGTTCTCATCAACCCAACACAGCTGGCCTCCACTCCTCACCAATCTGTTGTCAGTCAGAGCTGCGCCTTTTCGCAGACATGTTTATTTCACTTTCTCTCTCAAACAGATTTTTCTTTATTTTACACTCTCCTGTTTACATTAACATACCATCTATATGCACGTTCACAACACACACACACCTACGTTAGCCCAGGGCTATAATAGAAGACACTTGCCCAAGGAGGTACACTGCAGAGCTGGGACCAAGACAACATGATTGGGAAGCAAATCTCTTAAACCCACCTGCCACACCTGTGTCTATCAGTGTATTACGTTTGTGTGTGTCCACCCAAATTATATTTGTCTTTAGAATTGTTACTTGGACACCCCATTGTTTACTGCACATAAAAGGGATGCTTGTGGCAGTCATAATTTTCCATTGCACTCTTCAGTTTTTTTTTATTGTTATTAAACATGTCAGTAGTAACTAATAAACACACACACACACACACAGTTATTCATCAATCTATTCTGTTCCTGTTTTTCTTTAATGGACATCTGTCTGACATGTACAAATACAAACATAATTTACATCCCCAATCATCATCATCATCATCATGGAAAATTGAAACACAACTTCACAATCTTACTCACACACACACACAAAATTGCTTTTTCCTTTCTCTCTTCTTACGATGGCTAAAAAAATAACCAATTCACATCCTTGTGTTTCATTTGCTTAAAGTTCCACTAGTAACTAAATCTGTCTCATGCAGACACAGATATTTTGGAGGGGTTTACCCCAACTACTTTTCCTTTAAATAGTTAAAGAAGGGTAAAAAAAAAAATGAAGTAAAAAGCAACAAAATCTCTTTAAAGGTGAAAAAAAAATTGCTTTTGTCTTTTTTTTTTACTATCCCTGTTATTGTATATTTTGGCATGGCAGCCACCACAAAGGAAAGTATGCAGAGATGAAGTGAACAGCCTCTGGAGACAATCATTTGTGTTGCCAAGACTCAATAGAAAAGACAAAAGAATGAAGAAAGAAATTGGAATCCTGATGAAAGGATTGACCTTTTGTCTTGATTTAGTCATTGGACTACTGCCATGCTGGAGCACCACCTTTCCCTCCTTGAATTGTTTAGTGAAACAAATCAACTTCAGTACTTATTTAAGCCTGGAATTTATTCTATCAGCCTTTTTCCGCCAAACTGCTGAATTATGGGGATATAAACAAACCAACGTCGTCAAGTACACACATTAAGACACACATACACAAAAAGCCTCAACACAGTTTCTATTTACCAAGGAATTGGTTGGCCCAGAGTTTTTTTTAAAAGACACTTGCTCAAGGTGCCACCCAGTGGGACTGAACCTGAAACCAATATGCTTGGGGAACCCACTCAGTGTATGACTGGTATTTATCTACCTCTGACTGTTGGGGAATTAGTACTATAATGCATTTAGTGCATTAGTCTGTCACTTAAAAACTCTTGTTTCTAGTTGAGGAAAGAGATTTGATTAAACATTTGCAAAAGAGACTGAATTGATCTGTGATAACATGGGTTAGTGATCAGTCAGAGATTCTGCTTGGACCACAAAAGCATGTCCAAGTGACCATTCACAATGCTCAGGAGAACTTCAGGCCTCAGAATGAAACCTTTTTTTTCACATATTTTCATTTATTCATCTCTGATTCATTTAACAACGTTTTTGTTTTTTGGAACCAAAAAGCTGTGATAAACAAGGGTAGATGCAATAATAATGGTTTGTAACTAAAGCACAAGGATAGTAATTTTTAGGGGAGGTGGTTAGACGATTTCATCAACTTCAGTACTTAAGTGGTACTTTATTTTAATGACCCTCAAGGGATGAAAGGCAAAGTTGATCTCAGCAGGATTGGAGCTTGAAATGTGAACAACTGGAAGAAATACCTTGAAACGTATTTTCTAATTCTTCAATGATTCCGCGAGATCACTGCCGTTGCCTATCTTCTCTGCCTCCCTGATACATTAAAGAAATATCTACCTTCTAAGGTGTCTCTTGTTAAATGTAATTGCCCTGAGGTGTGGCTGGGGGGTGCTGTGAAGCAAAGGCATTGCAGTGTGATTTGGAAATTTGATTCCTGACTATATAGTTTTAGGTTCAATTTTATTGTGTGGCACCTCTTTAGTCCTAAGCTGACCAAAACCTTGTGAGTGGATTTGGTTTTGGAAACTGAAGGAAGCCTGTCATGTGTGTGATGTGTATTTGGAGAAAACAAATTATCTTCAAACAAGGCTGTTCCAGAATTCATTCTTTCTACATCTAATTCTGCTACTAACTCTGCCACAAAACTATATTCTGTGTTATGGTCGAGATTTAGCTCTCTCACCAGCACCTTTTCTCTTTGAGTATTCTATAACTACATTTCCTGGTCAGGGAGGGCATTTTCAAATCGTTTTGATTTTATTTCCTTTATATCCCCAACACACCCTCGCTGTGTTCCCTTGGGCAAGCATTTTCTCTCATATTCCTCCTACCTTATCTTTCATAAAATACCCAACTTCCAATGTTTACCTTTTTCAAATACTAAAATATTGCTTGGATTATAGACATATTGGCTCAGGTGTGGCTTTGTTGTTAAGAAGGTCACTTTATGACCATATGGTTTCAAGTTCAGTCCCACTGCACAGCATCTTGGGCAAATGTCTTCTACTAGGGCCCTGGGCCATCCAAAGGGTTGTGAGCGGATTTGATTGATGGAAACTGAAAGTTTATTATGTATGTGTGTGTTATTGTCTCCTTGCCTTGTCCTTGCATGATAGTCAGGAACGAATGCTATCATCATGCAACTAATGCCCTTCGTTTTTAGTCATTCTCTGAAAGCATGTCTAGTCATGAGAAAGTATTTACCTTAATTGTAAACAGATGAGGGCTGGTAACAGGTCATCTAGCCAGAAAGTATCTGCCTCAACAAATTCTTGGACATTAAAACAACGATGATATATATATAACTGGAGTATGAGAAACAGACAAGTGAGACATGGTTTCCTGGCTCACTTAGAAGAACAATAACTCTAAGTAAGAGCTTACTTGGACTGTCACGATCTGCTCATCTAATGCCAACAGAGTAAATAGATGTAAAATGATGATGATGATGGTGACAATAAGGATTACCAATGTCTGCTAATAAATAACCTTCCACTGTTTGGGAAGAAGAGTCAATCAGTTGGATTCCTTTCTCAAGCTGGCAAAGCACTTTCAGTTCCTCAGGAAGGAAGGTTCTCCATTTTGACTTTAGTGTTGTTATAATTGTTGTTTCTATCACGGGCACAAGGCTTGAAATTTTGGAGCGGGTGGGATAGATGATTTCATTGACCCCAGTGATCAACTGGTACTTATTTTATCAAACCCCCAAAGGATGAAAGGTACAGTCAGCCTCAGCGGGATTTGAACTCAAAGTGTAAACACAGAGGAAATGCTACTAAGCGTTTTGTCCAGCATGCTAACACTTCTGCCCTCTGGTGTTGTAATAATACAGCAATCAGAGGAGTTGAGGTCTGTACCTCAATTCAGGTGAATTACTCAGGAGTTACTACAATGTGTTGGGTCAAGGTGCATTGGAAATAACACAAGAGGGAAATATTAACAAGGGAAAAAAAAAAAAAGAAACAAACAAATCTAGCCTCGTCAGTGTTACATATCCATCCAACAGCTGAAGTGGTGAGGGCTGAAATGACATGAAACTAGTGAAAATGGTGGTGGTGGTAGTAGTAGTAGTAGTAGTAGTAGTAGCAGCAGCAGCAGCAACAGCGTTGACAAGGATGAGAATGTTGCGGTTTGTTTATAGTTAGTTTCTGAAAGAAAGCAAGGAGTGCTTTTGTTAGATTAAAGACTTGCAAACATATATACATACATATGGGGCCCTTTTAAAATAACCTTATTTTTGTTATGATGTACAGAGAAAATACACAGTGAAATATAAGATCCATGTTAAGAAAAGTAATTTCCTTTTTAGGGTCTCAAATGCAGCAGTAAGTAGGAGGGTAATACAGCTTTTCCTATTTTATGTATGTGTGAATGGAGATATATATATATATATACACACACACACGTGGAGATATGTGTGTATGAGTGTATGCATGTGTGTGTATATATATATATATATATATATATATATATATATATATATATATATATATATATATATATATTCTCCTTGTATAGTAGATATTTTATCTCTTTACATACTCAAGTCAGCTCACTAATTGCTCTGCTGATGAGTTTCAGTAAGAGTGGTGAGGTAGAGGCAGGAAGAGGGGTGGGCAATGCTATAATCTTCATCATCATCACCTCCTCTTCTTCTGGCTCATTGCCCCCTTCAAAAGACGGTATGGTTAACTTAGCTTTTACACATTTCTGCAAAAATGTTTTATTTGTAACTATAGAAGGCAATTATCTTCTAAAATTATTTCTCTCTCCCACCTCTTCCTCCATTTTCTCGCCATCTTTTTTCTCGTTTCTTTTTGTCATTTTACCACTTTTGAGAAAAGGGGAAAAGAAAAAGGTGGTAGTTGTATAATTAAAACACAGGGTGTTACTTTTGCTGTTGGTGTTACGGGTGCTGTAACAGATAGAGTGAAAAAGCTTATCAGCAGGTCTCATTGGCTAACGAATTAATTTGATATAAAAACAAAACAAGAATCTAGAAGGGAAGGAACAAGGGCGGTGATTGCTGTAGGATTAATCATAGCGGTGGTAGTGGTGGTGATGGTGGGCAAAGTTGACCTCAGCAGGATTTCAGCCCAGAATGTAAAAAGCCAAAAGAAATAACAGAAAGCATTTTGCCTCCGAGGCTAGCAATTCTGCCAGCTCTTTCCATTTGACAATGGTCATAATTCTTTGTATGTTGTTGCTGTCTCCTTCTCTCTCTCTCTCTCCTTTTCCTGTGCTTCCTTCATGTTGGGTAACCATGTATTTCCTTTGCGGTAGCGCACCTGTTTCTCTCTTCATTCCTGATCTCTCTCTCTCTCTGGCTGGGTAACCTTGTGCCCCACTTCTACAGCAAGACACTCCTTTCTGTCTCTCTGGCCTCACTATAACCTTTCATCATCTGACACAAGATCACCTCCTCCAAAGCCCCCTCCCCTCTCTTTTTTCTTTTTGTTTGTTTTTTGTCTTGCAAGTACTTGGTGACCCTCTCAGTGCAGGTGCCACTTAAAAGCACCCTGTCCACACTGTAAAGTGGTTGGTGCTTTGAATGGCATCCAACTGTAAAAATCTTGCCAAAACAGTCACAGAGGTCTGGTGCAGGCTTCTGCCTGGCCAGCTCTTGTGAAACATCCACCTTCCATGCCAGTATGGAAGCAAATGATGATGATGATGTATATATAGGTGTATGTATGTATATATATATATATATATGGTAAAGCCCCAAAAATGAAGAACAAACGAAGGATGTAGTACATGTATAAAGTATTAGCAGATGCTCAGGGAAGGAAAGAAAAGTGGTTTTACATTTTGAACAGAGCTCTTCTTCAGAAACAGGAAGATCCAAAAGAAAAGGAAGAAAATTGCCAATGATTCACATGTGGTTACATTTTGAAAATATATATATACATGTGTATATGTAGATATATATGTGTATGTATACATGTGTATATGTTTGTATGTTTATGTAGATATGTGTATGTATACATGTGTATATATATATGTATGTTATCATCATCACCATTACAATCATTTAATGTCCATTTTCCATGCTGACATGGCTTGGACAATTTGACTGAAGTCTGGAGAGCCAGTAGCTGCACCAGACTCCAATCTGATCTGGCAGTGTTTCTACAGCTGGATGCCCTTCCTAATGCCAACCACTCCGAGTGTATTGGGTGCTTTTTATGTGCCACCGACACAGGAGCCAGTCAGTGGGTACTGGCATTGGCCACGTTTGGATGGTGCTTTTACATGCCATTGGCACGGGAGCCAGTCAGGCGACAAATACCTAACATACATATAAGTGCAGGAGTAGCTTGCTTACCAACCACATGGTTCAGGGTTCAGTGCCACAGCATGGAACCTTGGGGAAGTGTCTTGGGGAAGCCTTTTGAATGTATTTGGTAGAGGGAGACTGAAAGAAGCCCATCGTATATATATGTGTATACATATATATATATATATATATATATATATATATATATATAAATATATATATATGTGTGTGTGTGTGTATGTTTGTGAGTCTGTGTTTGTCCCCCCACCATCGCTTGACAACTGCTGCTGGTGTGTTTATATTCCTGTAACCTAGCAGTTCAGCAAAAGAAACCGATAGAATAAGTTCTGGGGTTGATTTGTCTGACCAAAGGTGGTGCTCCAGCATGGCTGCAAATGACTGAAATAAATAAAAGAATATACAAAAAAAAAAACTAGACAACTGGTTATAGTTATCTGAAGCCACCACCACCACCACAAACCAATTAGTGACGAGATATTTACAATATTTATATTACTATATAATAAACTAATTTTAACCATCATGTTTGCCCCTCTCCATCCTCATCATCAATGGAGTGTAATGTATATTGGGTTATGTACAACATCATCTGATAAATCTGATATACTTGGTACCATTTGGTGACCCTGTAATAAACCCTCATCTAGTTTCCTTTTCATGTGGTGGATTATGTTATCATATTAGAGTATCTGTTGCAGGATGTGTGTCTGTCTGTCTGTCTATGTTTCAGCTCATACTCTACATGAAATGCGATATATATCATTTGATAACTTTAAAGTTCCTTATTGTTGATGTTTGGTGGGGGAGGGGAGGTATTTTGGAAATATGGCTGTACTTAAATATTATCTTCTCTGGGATTTTTTTTTATTAGACTTTTGCTTTTTTACTTTATCCATATTTAGTTTTGAACAATACTATTCAGAGGTCCATATCTATATTTCTAGACTTTCTCTTTTTGAAGAAATCTTTTTAAAGTGGACAGAAATCATGGGAATGGTGTTAATGACAATAACATCGACACAAATGCTGAAACCACATTTATGTCCATTAGCAAGCATGGATGTAATCCAGTGGTGCTGATCCTCTCTGAGTGTTTTTGCTCAAAGTCATCTTTCATTCTCTTAGGGTTGAATTTATTTTCTTTTTTTCATTTGGTAAATTGAACTCTGTCACCACTGAAGTGGGTTTCAGCAGAACACAATGTTTCTAGTTCTATGTTTTATTGTGTCATCTCATGTGAGAATTAAGACCTCTTTGGGATTTACAGATCCAGTTGTTGCCATATTAAATGGCTAGACTCATTCCATCTTTACTGTATTCATACAATTTGCAACATCAAATGGGCAGCCTTAGTGCCTAGCATCAGAGCTAAACTGACCATAAAAGGGGGCTTTAGGTAAGCGAGTGTCTTTCATGCATACCGCTTGGCCAACCTGTCTCGGTTCCCTATGCCTAGAATGTCACATCTTGGAAGAGCCTGTGTTCTCCAACACAGGCTCTTCTAAGATGTGACAACCGAGACGGGTTGGCCATGCAGTATGCATGAAAGACACTCGCTTACCTAAAGCCCCCTTTTATGGTCAGTTTAGCT
The DNA here is from genome assembly GCF_006345805.1 of Octopus sinensis. Lineage (NCBI taxonomy): Eukaryota > Metazoa > Mollusca > Cephalopoda > Octopoda > Octopodidae > Octopus > Octopus sinensis. The sequence continues at coordinate 108,693,526 of NC_043000.1, read as the reverse complement.
CTGATGCTAGGCACTAAGGCTGCCCACTGCACTGTTATAGGGACACTCTAAAGATCTACTTGAAAATCTGCAATATGAAACTGAAAACATGCAAATTGCTGGCACTGAATAGAGCTCAGCTCAGTGCAGTGCAGTGTTTGCTATGAAACCATCTCTACCTTTGAAGCAATCAGGATCAACATCGTAATGGAGAGAAAAGGCCCAACATAGAGTTGGATCCATTCTACTCCCAAACTATTTTGGAGACAGTGACAGACTTTGCTGCTGTATTATTGTTCTAAAATAAAGACAAAAGGAGGACTAATATTAAGATAGGTGGCCCTCAATGGAAAAATGGGAAGACAGCTGTGTTTTCAATATGACATGTTTAGTGTAAAACATCTTTACCATGTGTATGTGTAGAATATCTGTTTCTTTATGCTTGCATGGATTGTAAATTTTCTAAAGCTAGATAATCTTCCTGTTGCCTGTTTCCAAATGACTCTTTCACTTTGCTATGCATATATTGCAAGTTGGTGATCCACTTCTTTACACCGTTTATGAAGCTAGGGACATAATCATTAATATAAAGATGCTAGCATGTGATCTATTCAATTATCTTATCTACATTATACAGATATATGATCTGATAATTTCATTATAAATGCATGAGGTGCATGGGTGTTTGCTTGCCTTCTTGGAGCAAGGGATTATCTTGTATATATGCAAGGGGATTTCCAGTAGACACATACTCACTCACTCCATACATGCATTCACACACATCTGCATTTGTGTTCATGTGTGTGTGTGCGTGCATGCACACTATATATTATGCATATTAATAATCAACAGAAATTACAGGGTGACCCAAGGGATCAGTTATTTTCCTGTTTGCAACACCACCAAACTTACAAATACATACACGCACACATACATACATACATATTTTTATTTGCATCAGTCATTTGACTGCAGCCATGAGGAGCATCACCTTTTAGTTGAACAAATTGACCCCAGGATTTATTCTTTGTAGGCCTGGTACTTATTCTCTCAGTCTCTTTTGCTGAACCTCTGAGTTAACATCAGTTGCCAAGTGATGGTGCGTGTACGAACACAAAGACACCCACATCCATGTGTGTGTACGTGCGCACAAAATCAAATAATATTTTGCCTTGGGTAAAGATGGTTATTTCATTTCACTATTTTTTTTTTCCTGTTTATCTTTGTGAAGAGAAAGATGGATGTGTTAGATGCCTCTTGTCATCTTTTCTGCTTGGAGACAGGGAAACTAGACAAGCTAGCTAAGATATCATTTGATAGCGATGGCAACAAGGATTTGATAACTTTGATGTCAATTTTGTCTTATCTCTGAGAGCAAGAAACAGACAGACAATCCAACAGACCTTAATTTATCTACTTTTTGTAGTTCTACTCCTTTCTATGCAATCTTTATCTTGTTGGTTTTTTTTGGTTTTTTTGATGTTGGTTTGCATGAGACAAGTCTTCAGTACAACATCTCAATCACATATACCTTCACTTGTAAGGCCAAATATTTATTGAGGAAGACCTCTGTTCCAAGGTCTTCCTATTATTCTGGAATGTTCCAAATTACTCTTTCTGGCTCCTCTTTAATTTCGAAGAAGCTCTTGTAGCCCTCATTTTGTTGGTTCTGTTGCTTATTAACCATATGGTAAAATGTTTGCTTCTTAGCCACATGGTTTCAACTTCAGTGCACTGCTTGGCACCTGAGACAGGAGTCTCAAAGAAATTATCTTACTTTGGGAAATGTGAGGGTTGGCAACATAAAAGGCATCCAGCTGTAGAAAATCTGCTTCACTAAACACTGCCCAACTCATATAAGCATGGATAAAGTGAATGATGCGATGATGTATCCTGATTGTTGTGGCAACGCACCCCCTCCCCCCATCCTTAACGCACTGTAAATTTCTGTACTGTTTTTATTTTTTTTTGTTGTTTTGCCAAGCGATCCACCTTTGTACAGTCCCCAACATCTTGGAACCTGTGACTAATACAAAAATCCTCTCTTTCTGCTATTGCCACTACTACTACTACAAAATGATGGGACGTCAGGAATGGTAGTTTGGGATTAAATCTTATTTTCGTAATTCATTCTTTTAAATTCTGTAAATGTTGACTTTGCTGTCTTTCATCTTTGATTTAAAAAAACCACCACTGTATTCCCTCCCGTCCCACTATCAAAAAATTTGTGGTCCCTATATGAATATATCATCAGGGTGGAGAATGGGTGGAGTAGAGCACCAAACTGCCAGGTTGTATATAGTAACAGTTGTTCACTATTTTTAGTATTTTAGGGCTACTAAAATATGTATGGGTCATGCACGAGATTGATATAACTATTACAGCTCTTCTTCTTACCCAATAAAATGTGTGGTTCTGTTCCTGTGAAAGTTGTCGGGATAGAGTTCTCAGTTACCTTATCCATATTTTACACTTTTATGCTCGATTCCTAAGAGTGACCAACTCAAACTATGAACTGTGCAACCATCAAATTCTTGTTCTAACCCTAGATCTCCTGCCATTCAGCCTGGTTTGAAGAATTTATCTTGTGATTCTTTCCTGCAACATATCAGAGCTGTGACCTCTCAGTGCAGAGAAATAATGGCTGACCCTGGAGATCAACCTTGATCTCTGAGCTTTATACCTTGTCGAGTAATGTCATTCCAGAAATCCTTCAGATGCTCCCCATTTTGGTCACTTGTATTCACAATTGTACTCTTTTGGTTATTACCCAACATTCATGATGATAGGGGAGGAGCGGCACGTTTCCAGCATCATCATGATAACAACAACAACAATGGATTTTGAATTTTGGCACAAGGCCAGTAGAATAGGGTGTTGATTACATCGACCCCAGTGATCAACTGGTATTTATTTTATTGAAGGCGGCGAGCTGGCAGAAACGTTAGCACGCCGGGCGAAATGCGTAGCCGTAATTCGTGTGTTGTTACGTTGTGAGTTCAAATTCCGCCGAGGTCGACTTTGCCTTTCATCCTTTCGGGGTCAATAAGTACCAGTTACGCACTGGAGTCGATGTAATCGACTTAATACCTATGTCTGTCTTTGTCCCTTCTATGTTTAGCCCCTTGTGGGTAATAAAGAAATAGGTATTTATTTTATTGACCCTGAAAGGATGAAAGGCAAAATCAACCTCAGTGGAATTTGAACTCAGTACATAAAGATGAACAAAATGCTACAGAGCATTTTGTCCGATGTGCTAACAATTCTGCCAGCTTGCCATCTTAATAATAATAATGATAACAATAATAATAATAGTTGTTGTTGTTGCTGTGTCATAATTAAATCTGCAACAGATGCAGTCTGTTTTAATGAGATAATTTGTTGGCAGCTGAAAGGATAAAAAAAATCTGTTAACGAGGAAGATGTGTGAGGTGCAGAATTACAGTATATTCCCAACGATTATTTTTGAATTTTTTTTTAAAAGCTTTAAGAAGAACAGCATGATAACAAACAGCAAGAATAACAGAAATGCTAACAATAAAACTAAGGAGCCAGGAGGGAATAGATAATAATGATTTCATGCAATAGCACAGCCCCCCCCCCCTCTAATTGTAATGTTTGGGGCAGTGCAGTTGATTCGGTCGGCTCCAGTAGATGATTATTGCTTATTTGTTTGCGGATGGGTGTTAGGATGAGCAATGAGAGAAGTCAACCCCAGCAGATGAAATGCAAATTTTTTCTAAAGCCTTGTTCATATCCTATCAGTCTTATTTGCCAAACAGCTAAGGCACAGGTATATATATATATATATATATACATACACACATACACATATGATGGGCTTCTTTCAGTTTCCATCTACCAAATCCATTCATAGGGCTTTGGTCAATCCAAGGCTATGGTAATAGACACTTGCCCAAGGTGTCATGCAACTGGATTGAACCCAGAATTGTGAGGTTGGGAATAAGCTTTTTACCATACAGCCAACATTGGTCCAACATGCTATCATTTCTGCCTGAATGAATTAATAACAGCTAAAATTTATTTTAATTACCACGGGAACATTGGAGGATAGGGACATTGAATGAAGACAAGTTCCCTCATTTAATCATTTCATACTGTTTTATGCTTGATTTTTTACTTGCACTCTGGGCAAAGCTAAAACTTAGGAAGGGAAAAGATTTTGTATCAAGATTTCACACCATGGTTTGGGTGCAATTTAAACACAAGTCATCATCACCATTTAATGTCCATTTTCCATGCTGGCATGGAGTGGGTGGTTTGACTGGAGCCCTTAAGGCCAGGGCCCACATCAGGCTCCATTCTCTGTTCTGACATGGTTTCTATGGGTGGATTCTCTTCTTCATACCAACCACTTTTTATGTGGCACCAGCACCAGTATCCAGTCTGCTGATATATAAAGTGTGGAAGATTTACATATGAATCAAACAAATTTGAAAAGTACAAATACAAATAGGTTGATGATACAGTTCTGATGTAGGAGCTCCTCCAACTAAGGCCAGTTAAAGAACCCCGCAGATCCAGGATCACCCTGACCACCAACCATAAGTATGTGCTGAGAATCAAATCATTCACTCATGCCATTATTCTTGTTACTGCAGGGTTTGACCAAAGAAGAAAGTGTTGCCACAACCACTTTGTAGTGGATCTCTGAATAAAAGCAATAAACCACATAACTTGGGGTAGGATGGTGTAATTTATTTGATTGATACTGAAATGGATGAAGGCAAAGATGACCTCAGTAAAATCTGAAGTCAACATGCTTATGGAATTCAGTGTAGACTAACGAAATCCAAAAGCCTTTATGATTATAAGTGGAAATCATCATGTAGAAATAAGTATGTGCTCAAACTGACAAATAGCAGATACTGCCCCCTCTCCACACACACAAAATAAAATTAGTCTTCCCACCACTGCAATCATCATTTAACATCTTTTCTTCCTCTGTTGGATGGTTCAACAGGAACCAGCAAAGCAGATGGTTGCGCTCAGCTCCAATGGCTGCTTTTGCATGGTTTCTACAGCTGTAAACCCTTCCTAACACCAACCACTGGGTGTATTGGGTACTCTTTTTCGTGGTACCACCTCTGGTGAAGTCATCAAATACTTGTGCAAAAAGAAAAAGAAATGATCCCTCAAATGAGTTGGGTTTAGGTATTCAGGGAGCAATATACAGTTTACATCCATGTAACTCTTCTCTCCTCCTCATCAGTTGCCATGGTGTTGGACAAGTTGTAAAAGTCTAACAATCATCTGAATTTTATTAACCCTGTTGATACAAGTCTACCTGAGACTGCCCTTGGTTCTGTGATACGAATTACCTATTTTAAAGTGATCTAAATTTAAATCTTCCATCAAAATTCCTTGTTATGTTCCAAATAGCAGCTTAAAAACAAAATTAGTTTCTTAAATTCTTCATGAATTCTAAAATGAATTAAAACAAAAGGTAGAATATTTTAACAGAAATTTGGTAACAAAAGGATCAAATAAATTGTTTGCCTTCTTTTCAATCCTCATGGCTTTCCTTTCCCATCTAATGTTGGTACTCTGCAGAGGTGGGAGGTAAAGTCTATTCTGACAGGGATTTGAACTCAGAATTTTAATGTTGAAACTCAAAAGTAAATAAATGCTCCAGAACCTATTTTTCTGTTCTTCTGCTCCTCCACCATCACCTTCTGTTAAAACAAACAACTTCCTCTTCACACTACCATCTCATCCTCTTCCCCCCTCCTCCTTCAGACTGCCGGCTGCACTAATGTATCTATGAATTTTCCCACCACTTTACAAGTGTCTTGAGTTTCCAACTTCCCTAACTTACAAAAGAAAGAAGGATCCCTACCCCCTATTTTTTTTTTTTTCATAATGTATAAACTGTCTCTGCCACATGTGGGTTTACAACAGTACATAAGTATGTGTGTGTGTGGTGCAATAGGTCTGAGTTTTTCAACAGTGAGTGTGAATCAGTAAAACCTACCCGCATCTTCCACACACACACACTCTGTCCTTGATTTCTACCTAAGACTATTACTGTTGTTATATCATTAGACAGCCAGAGGACCATCTGTAGAGATGTGTGTTCTTGCTCATAAACTGCAAAGATGGGAGGAATTCCTTTCTTCTCTTCTTTTTTTTTTGCCCCTCATTTTTTTTCCTCTTTGCCTGTTTACATGTGTGTGTAAGTTCCCCATCCCCATTACAACATGCTTCTCTCTCTCTCCTCACTTAGCTAGAGCAGAGGAGGGCAAGCATCTCAAATAGCAGTGCCCAAATAAGTTCCTCTAAACCCCATCATCTAACCAGAACAAGACACATCAACTACAGCGTTTGTTGCACACCTCACAACAAATCAGACCTAATAAAAAGCTTCTCAGATTCCTCTAATTTTATTATTATTGCTATTAAAGTGGCAAGCTGGCAAAATGTTTAGGGCCATTTCGTCCATCTTTATGTTTTGAGTTCAAATTATGCTGTGGTTAACTTTGCCTTTCATCCTTTCAGGGTTGATAAAATAGGGACCAGTGCAGTACTGGGATTGATGTAATTAACTTACTTGCCCTCCCCACCCCCAAAAGAATTACTGGCCTTGTGCCAAAATTTGAAACTTGGCTCAGGTTTGGTCTTATTCCTGGTGGGATTTATGTGGGTAATGGGGTACTACCTGTAACCTTAGCTATCCACAAGTTTTCAGCAGTCTTTCAAGTGCTTAGAACCTTCCTGATAATCCTTGCTGTCCCCAAGAGACAAATTTTCTATAGGAGCTCTACCAGGCAGGCCTTTACTGTTCGCATGCTCCAAGTTCTTTCTATTTAAAATTTTAAGGGATTGTATTTTTTTGTTTTCCTTCCTCTTTCTTGACTATCCTGGAATCAAATGGGTGTGATGGGTTGATAAGTAAGCAACTTTGCTTTTCCTTATTTATAAGTCTGGTCTATTGTTTTCTAATTTCTTGTCCTCCATTTGAATAGGAAAGTCTCACAAAATCTTCCATTTCTCCAACTCTAGGACTCTTTCAACTCGATGATTGTACCATGTGTTTCCAGCTTCAGATCTCCAATTTTGGTACAGTTTCCAGTGTAAAACTGGTCATACCTCCATTCCTTATATTTTTCCTGTGCCAACTTGGGACATTCTGCCACTGTCTCATTCCAAGTTCCACAGCCTCTATATTTTTATGACACACTCTCTCCATGTATATTTTTTCTCAAGTTGTTTTTTTTTTATCGCTTATCTTGGAATGTTATGATTAGGCTATCTGTTTCTTATTTTAACCAAGCTCAGGATTTTATTCCACATGTGTCTTAAGTGGGTCTCCAAAATTGGCCATGCACAGGTTTCTCTTTGATCTGTCTGATATGCTCTCTTTGTATTTCATTCTTGTCTTTTTCTCCTATGACGCGCTTCATCACCTGTTCTCTCTTAACTGTCTTCAGTAGTTTTTCTGTGCTGCTCTGTAAATACTCTACTAGACTTTCTCTTTCCATCTGTACACATTCTTCTATTGCTATTAAGCGTCTTCCACCCTGGTCTCTCCCCAAGTACAGCTGGTTGATATCAGCTTTCGGATAGTGGGCTCCATACATTGTCAACAACTTCCTAGTTTTTCTGTCAAGTTTCTTTATATCATTTCTGGTCCAGTCTATAATTCCAACTCCATATCTGATTAAGGGTGCTGCTCTTGAATTTATTGCTTCAATAAGATCTTTGGAATTCAGTTTTGACTGCAATAATTTTCTTACTCTCCTTGTGAACACCCTACTGGAAATTTCTTCATTTTCATCTTGTCTGCTTCCAGTATTCCCAAATACTCATACCACTGTCCTTTCTCAATTGCTCTCATTGTTTTGCCATTTCAATTTCCTGACTTCTTTCAAATCTTTCTTGTTTCATTTTCAATATAATGCACTTTTCTATCCCAAATTCCATATCTGTGTCATTTGAGAAAATGTGGATAGTATGTACAAGATTTTCAAGTTGTTTCTCCTTTTTCGCATAAACCTTTATATCATCCATGAAAAGGAGAGGATTTATCTGACCAACTTTGCAGCCATTCTTCTGACTCTTGACATTTTGAGCTGGAATCTTAGTGAAATCAACTTTGGAGGTTGTTAAATTAATAAATTGGAGCCAGTTAAGCACTGGGCTGGTCTCCTTGGCTGACCCCTTCCTCTAACATTGCTGGCCTTGTGCCAAAATTTGAAATTATTATTGTTTCGTTTATAAAGCACCACTGTTGTTCTTATTTTTATTTTCACCCTCAATTTCTTTTTCAGGGAGGGGAAGCAAAAGTCGTTCCATCTGGCCCTGCAGGATTTGTGGCCCCACCACCGCCACCACCTCCACCACCACCACCACCAGCCATCGATATGTCAGTTTCCTCCAAAGATGGTGGTTCATCTGAAACTGACCGGGTGGCATTATTCAATGACATTAACAAAGGAACTGATATTACTAAAGGTGAGCAAGCACAGCCTTGGTATCTATTTGTTGTCATGTGATGATGAATGTGTGTAGGATGTGAGGAGAGCCATTCATCATCATCATCATCGTTTAACGTCCGCTTTCCATGCTAGCATTGTGACAATTGAAAATGGCATGGGTTAATTGAATAAATTCTTATATTTAATGAAATTAAAATAGTTTTAAATTTGTCTAACACCATAACAGAAGAAGAAAAACAATTTAGATGCCAACTCTATTCCTTCTTCTCATTAGTAAAGAGAATGGGAAAGGAAAAAAAAATGTCTAATACGTATATAAGTGTAGGTCCCAAGGTGGGAAAAAGTCAGTGAATTACCAATGCTGCACTCGACCCAACTCTTGACTGACTATCTACACTTTTGAATTGGAATCTTGAGAAAAATTGGAAAGTCCTCTGGTGCAGAAAAGCCTCCCTTCTGGCTATCTGGTACAGTTCCCTACGATCCCAACTCTTCCAGGCCTGTTTCTTTGCTCTAATGGTTTTGTCTACCATCTTATTCTACCACCACGTTACTCTAGGTCTGGAAGGGACTTTGCACCATCTGCAGATTTGGTCTGTGGCAATCAGTAAGCTGTCCCGTAGGAATTTCCAGTTACCCTCTGTGTCTGAAGTCTGTAGCTCCTCTTCTCATCAATTTCTTGATAAAGATGTCCCTAAATCTCTGACCATGTGAAGGGTTCTTTAGCTTCCAAATCCTTCTTTTCTGGATTGGTCTGCTTCTTGGCATCCTTCTGGCCTCGAGTCTAAAGTCACTAATGACTAGTCTTTGCTGGTGGATACATTCTTCACCCAGGAGGGTCCTTGCATTTAAGAGCAAGTTTGCATCCCGCTGTCTGATGAGGACTCTGGCTAGCATAGTCACCTGATTGGTAGGTTAATCAGGTGGCTGTCTGGCTTCCTAAAGTTAGTGTTGCAGATTAAAAGGTTACATGCATCACAGAACTCCAGCAGAAAGGATTATTATTATCATTGTTCAAGCAAATTTCTTCTATATTATTAGCCACACCTCTGTGTTGGTGGGGTCTGTGCGACATTGTGTCCTTTTTTATTGTTGGCGGTGTGCTAACTTTTTCCGGTATTGTTTTGCATCAGTTTCTTTTGTTATGGGATCTGGTGCAGTCTTTTGTTGTATTAGTGTTTGTATTGTGTTGTGTGTGCAATGTGTAGGGTATCTAGTCTGCTGGTGGTTGTTTATTTTATTGGATATTTGCTATATAGTGTCTTGTGTTTGTGGATTATTTTTCTTCGGGTCATATTATTAAATTGATAGTGTCTTGTGTGGGCTGTTCCTAGCAGGGATATTTTTTGGATAGTGTGTAGTGTGAGGGTCCAGGTATCACTTCTATGTTTTTGTTCATGTTTCTTAACATGCCCAATTATTACTGGTATTGTTTTCACCTTCATTCCCCACACCTTGAATACTTCAATTTTGAGGTCTTTGTTCTTTGACAAAAACAATTTCTCCACTTCTTTTTGGGCAATATTATTTTGCGGGCAGTGGGTTACTACCTGTAACCTAAGGCATCCACAAGTTTTCAGTTGTCTTTCAAGTGCTTAGAACCTTGTTTTTCATCATTTTGGGGGTCGATGAAATAAGTACCAGTTATGCATTGGGATTGATGTAATCCACTTGCCCCCTCCCTCAAAATTTCAGGCCTTGTGCCTTTAGTAGAAAGGATTATTATTATTATTGAAAATGGCATGCTGGCAGTATGCTTAGCAACATATCATCTGTCCTAATGTTCTGGGTTCAAATTCCACTGAGGTCAACTTTGCCTTTCATCCTTTCAGGGTCAACAAATTAAGTACCAGTGGAATACTGGGGCTGATGTAATCCACTAGTCCCCTCCCTCCAAATTTCAGGCCTTATTCCTTTTGTAGAGAGGATTATTTAAACATATTTTCATTACTCAGAGACAAAAGAAAAATAAAACCAGTTACTTTAGTAAATTTTTCAATGTTTTAAGAATTAATTGAAACATTAGATTTCAAGAAAAATTTTCTTACAAAAGGATTGTTTTTGTGAGATGAATTGGAAAGAAAACAAACTAAAACAACAATGGGAAGCTACCTGCAGCTTGTGTTCGGGAGGGAAGTGCGGAGAAACAATTCTATTTCATATGTTTGTATGTGCTTTCTGTTCTTTTAAAAATAGAAATTATGTCTGAACCTAAACAAAGGACAGAGATGTGGGATGGAGAAATCTTTGAAACTGTGTGTTGTTGTTTTTGCTTTAGCAGAGGAATATCAGATAATAAAAGTAAACACATTCTTTAGTTGTAGCCTGAGGTTGATTTTACTTGGAGAAATAACAGCATGGAGTCGGGTGACAGGTAGGGTCAGGTTGGATTGGATATCCAAAAATAAAAACAAACATGGTCCATAGATAAAAAGAAACTCGGTTCCAGATAATTGGTTTTGTTTTTCTTTTTCTGAGTAAAGAATCAAAATATTTGAATAATAATAATTCTTTCTACTTCAGTAAGTTGAAAATTTGGTGGGAAGGAGCTAATTTCATTGATCTCAGCAGAATTTGATCTCCAAACATAAAGAGCCGGAAGAAATACCGCTAAACATTGTTTCTGATATGCTAACAGTTCTATCAGCTTGCCACCTTAATAATAATAATTGTCGCAAATCTTTGTACAAGACCAGTAATTTTTTCAGTTAGAGACCAGTCAATTCCATCAACCAAGTACATGAGTGTCATTCATCCTTTTGGGGTCAATGAAATAAAAGTGCCAAAGTCAACCTTGGCAGGATTTGAACTCTGAATGTAAAGAGCTGAAAGAAATGCTGCTAAACATTTTTTATGATGCTCTTCTGATTCTGACAGCCGACCATGCTATTAACAATAAGGATGAAGGGACAAAAGAGTTTACTTTGTTGATGAAAAACCTGATTCCCACTGCAGGCTTCTAAGGCCAAAGTTGATCCTCATTTTCAGATCATAGAAGTCACCAAGTGCACAATATCCTTTCCTGAACAGGGTCCCATCCCGGCCAGGTTAACTTTGATACTCAGCCATATGAAATGAAGTGCCTTGCTCAAGGACACACTGCCCAATCTGAGAGATTAAACCTTTGACCTAATATATTATAGTTGCGAAACAAAAACTGTCCCTACCAATTGCCAGGAATGGGTTTACTATGAGAATTTGTCTCCCCAGTAGTGTTACACTGCTGAGGCGCTTTAAGCAATGTCTTCGCAGATGGTTAATGGGTTGTGGTGCTGAAGAAGGAGCCAGAACACCTGAGACATGCATAGACACCCAATATCTATTTTTCCCATCTTCAATCACATTGTTTACATTAGATGTATTTGTGTACGAAACATAACTTTCAGTGCTGGCTCTAATTTCTCAAGAGATTGTATTGCACACAAAAGTAGGGCCCAGTACAAGTCGGGAGTTGATTTTTGTTTCTTTCATTAAAATAACACTCACCATGGCTGAACAGTTGAGAAGCTTTCTTCACAATCACAATGTCTCAGGTTCAATTGTAGTACATGACATTTTAGGTGTGTGTGTGTGGGGGGGGGGGCTGTCCCTTTCCTCTCTATTTTGTTAGCCTCATGTCGACCCAAGCTTGGGTGGTGAAATTGTGTGAAACTATGAAAGCTCATGTCTTGTACCTGTAATTTAAAGATTCAACCAGAGAATTTAGTAAAAGGAACATGTCTGTGGAATATTCAACCACTTCCATGCTAGTTCAGTGAGCAGACATTTCAGTTGATTTGATGACTGAGAAAGAGAAAATAGGTAATGTTAATTAAAGGGTTTAATTATTTCACTGTTTGGTTAGTTTTTCACCGAGAATCAACGAGATATTTGGGACTAAGCAACCCAACATCGGGAAAGACTGAAGATGATGCTTACAGACTTTCCAACACAAAAGTGTGTGCAATTCTATTGTTGTTTAATTTAAACCAGTTAAAACCAGCCAGATCTGGTCTCGCATACCCACCCTGCAAGGTCACCCTAAAATAAATCACATCATTGAAATATTGAAGCTACAAGATAAAGCATAATTCAAAACAATGTGAATAAATAAGGATTATATTGGACAGAGTCATCTGAAGAATGTTGAACGGTTGATATCTGTAGTTTGTTGAGTAAATATTGGCTGAGAGGACTTCTTCTAGTAGGTTTCAATTCTGAAGAAAGGTTTGTTGGGGAATGTGTGGGTAAGGTTGATGTCGGATGATAGAGGAAAGGCATGTGCTATATGTTAGTACAAGAAAGTTAATATATTGGGTCATCCCATAAATAATGCAGTTTTTTTATACTTTTATTTTTCAAAATTAAGATAAAGCTCTTTTTTAATCTAAAATGTAATCTTCTTCATTTTCTACAATGCTCTTCCATCTGTCTGGTAGACTTGCAAGGCCCCTCCCCCAAAATTCACTTGTCCATGATGAAAAATACTCCTCCAATACTGTTCTGACCTCGTCTACAGGATTCATATTTTTTCTGTCCAAATGATTTTGAAGACTGCAGAATAAATGATAATCAGATGGGACAACGTCCAGCGAATATGGTGGTTGGGGCATCATTTTCCATTCAAACTGCTCCAACCTTTGTAATGTCATCTTCGCTGTATGTGGTCAAGCATTACCCTGATGGAAGAACACTTTAGGCCTTGGAACCAAAGATGGTCATTTCTTTTCTAGTGCTGTCTTAAACCACTCAATCTGCTCGCAGTAGATCTCTTTTGTTATCATTTGGTTTGGGTTTAAAAGTTGATGGGATTTTGTTCCACTAGGGTTTGCAGGATGTCCTCGTCAAGCTCTACAGATCTTCCAGGATGAGGCTCGTCTTCTAGGCTGTAGTTTCCAGCTCAGAATTTCTGGAACCACCATTGGCACTAGCTAATGCTTATTGACTGATCCCCATATACTGCATTAATATTCCTCGCACTTTCTGTTGCATTGTTGCCTTTATTGAACTCATAAAGCAAAGTATGCCAAATATGCTCTTTTGTCACTTCCATTATAGCTTTGAAAAAATAATTGTTAAATCAAACTGTACCCTTCAATACTTGCACTAAGAATAAGACCAAGGCAATTACTTCCTGCTATCGAAAAAAACGCATCATTTAAGGGATGGCCCAATAATTTTCTTTATTGAAAGATTTTATGGGAATATGTCATGGTATCTATGGCAGAATTTGAAGAGTGACAAACTAAGTGATTTGTGATACTTAGTTAGGTGTTGAGTTCAAATTTCACTGAAGTCAACTTTAATTTATCATTCCAGATTTAAAAAAATACAAATGCTTGCATCCTTGGTGCTCCTCCCCCACGCCTCCTAGGCTTATTACTTTTTGGACTGGCACTAGCTGAGGGCTGCAATGTATTTTTCAAATAGATTCTTCTACCTAGGGTTCAAATATATTCGTAGTTAACCTATCTGATGGATGATGCCGTTTGATAATTTAAAAAAAAAATATTTTCATATCGAAAGAAACCTCTCCCTGCCAAGCTGTTACTCTCTCCCCAATGGGAGTTTACAACTCATATGTTATGGACATGTGAAAAGAATGTTGAAAGAAATAATTGCAAGCTGAACCAACCAGGTGAAGAGCTTGGGGTAAACCAAGAATGAGATGGTCAGATAAATATCCTTAGTCTCAGTTGGCTGCTCTTGGGAATCCAGCTTGAAAGAGTAACAAGAACTGCTTATGATAGGACCCTGTGAAAGAGGTACTTGAGGACTCTACTGCCACTCTCTTAGGAATAGGATGCAAAAAATGGATGGATACCAATAATCTACATGCATACTTCCTCTATAAATTTGTAGCTTTATGGCCGTATAAGAAATAGATATACAAAATGGAAGAATTAGTAGAAACAGAAGCGCTTTACATAAAAGAATCTGCTGTCTTTCGTCTCATCTGTCATGTCAACGCAACCTTTCTCTGCCCCACTCCCCCAGCATGCTCTCTCATATAATTTTAACTTTGCTTCTCTTTTAGGTCTAAAGAAAGTTACTGATGACCAGAAGACCCACAAAAACCCAGCCTTACGTAAGGATGGAGGATGCCCCGTGAAATCACCTACCAACGCCAACACTAAGAAAACTCCTTCCTATGGTGGCAATGCTCCAGTGACAAATGTTCCTCTCATAGAACTGCAGGACAAGAAATGGATCATCGTAAGTAAACCCACTTGGCTTGACTTTTTAACTTTGTTTCTAATCGATGTGTGTGGTGGAGAGGTAAGCGGATTGATGGTCAGACAAGCAGTCCATCTCCCAACAGTGGTACTCTTCTGCATTTTTGACCCAAACATAAAAGTCCACCTCATATTAGAGAATAGGGTTGCTCATTGTTGTTAGTGATGAGTGAGTGATTAGCTTCAGTTCCTTGCATTAGAAAAGCTACTTCAGGAGGAAATCTACTTCTCTTCTAATGAACAGTATAGAAATAAAAGCTCTGGCCAGACGAAACCTTGTGATTTGCGAAAAGGAAAGAATTTCCTTCTTTATTTGATCCAACTCTTTAAATTTCTTTCATCCAGTTTCTGATGCTGGCATGCGTTGCTTAACCCTTTCGTTACTATATTTCTGACCAAAATACACCCCTCATGAGTTTCAATTAAATTCTAAAATAATCATGAATCTAGGCTTGTTTCATTAAATAACTGTAACTTTTTTTACTTATCAACATATTAATGTGATATTTGGAACATAATTAAAGAAAGGGTTCTTAATCAATTCTATTGCATAACTTTTGTCTCAAAGTTACTTTAATTACAGGTAAATCCAGGTAAATTGAGCAAAAGGTAAAAATATAAAAACTTTGTTTAAACATCACCATAGAAAATGAATCATTAGCTAATATTCAAATGGGTATGCAACAAAATTTTGATAAAGAAGAATTGTGCACATCACTATATCATCAGTTGAATTTAATGCACAACAGGTGTACCATAAAGGTGGAATAAACTGAAATATTGGAATCCACCGTAAGTTTGACCGAACTAAAGAAATCAGTCAAAAAATAATATACGGCCCTGGTTATGGTATGGAAGTGATAAATTCCAGACCACATCGTTCCCTAGGCCATGCTGACTAACATTATTTTTCCTGTATAAAAACTAAATCCACGCAGTACCCAGTATTTGCTTCACAAATTTTCCGAAATTTGAACCCCCATTTTGTGTTTGTTTACATTCTGAGTAAGTTTGTTTCCGCATTGATCGCTTCAAACAATAACTTCCAGACCACATCATACCCTAAGCCATGCTGACTAACATTAGTTTCCCTGTATAAAAACTAAATCCACAACAGTACCCAGTATTTGTTTCACAAATTTTCCAATTCGGAATCAATGCTTGATAACATGAAACTGTTTACAAAGCATAATCACGTGTTTTCACGAATGTACTAAAGAGATTTGCTCTGATATTCTCATTTAAATATGAATAGGTAAATTCTGGCGGGTTTGGGCGGTTTGGTCACATTAACCAAAATTTCTTTCGGGTGGCTTTGGGCGGTTTGGTAACGAAAGGGTTAAAACTTCTTCAAGCCCTTTTTCTGACCAGATTCCTTTCTAGTCTTTCAAGTAAAGAATTTATCCCATGTCTTTGCATTTTGGACGGGTATTGAATGTTTTGCTTGACAGACGTGACAGTGACCATCACCACTGAAGCAGTAGCAACACACAGGCTTCTATGCAGTTTCTCTCTACCAATTTCATCCACAAGACATGTTGGTCAACCCATACATGAGTGAGAGAGAGAGAGATATGTTTATAAAGGTTTTGCCACTGGTTCTCTTTCCTCAGCTGCCTCACCTGATGATCCCTTTTCTTGCCTTCCAGGAATACCAAAACAACAACCAAGGCATCCAGTTAACAGACACCAGCATGAAGCAAACTGTTTACATCTACAAGTGTCGGAATTCAGTTGTCAAAGTAACTGGCAAAGTTAATTCTATTGTTGTAGGTAAGTGTATCATCCTGATATCTTCTGTTCCATGCTTGCATTACTTCAAAAAGCCATCTAATCTTCCTGTTGCCAATCCTCACCACTTTCCAATTAAGGTACTTGTTTTCATCTTTTATATTATATTTCAGTCATTAGAGGTCATGCTAGGGCACCGCCTTGAAGAATCTTAATTAAACAAATACTTATTTTTTTTAAAGCCTCGTGCTTATTCTATAGACAACACACACACACAGAGGCTTCTTGCAGTTTCCATCTACCAAACCCACTCACAAGGCTTTGTTCATCCCAAGGCTATAGTAGAAGACACTCGTCCAAGCTGCCATGCAATGGGATTGAACCTAGGGAAGCAAACTTCCTACCATGCAGCCACACCTGAGCAAATTTTACTATAACCAGCAGTCCTGCTTGTTGCCTCTCCTCTTTCCACGCAAAGTATTATGTTAAAGTAGATTTGTCTTCAGTTTGTTGGCCTCTCTCCTCAGCCACCTACTTAATCTATCTTTGTCAAAACTAGCATATACTTACTTAGACTGAGATTCTCCCATGCTGCAAACTCTTTCCTGTTTGGTCAATTTACTGCAATCCTTCCCGTTCCTATCCAACTTGTATTCTTATTGCATTCTGAGGTCTTCTTTGAATATCTGGCATCAGCTGTTCTTCGCCTGACCCTCTTCCCATTCTGTCAGTGCCCTCATCATTTCATGCCAAATAGCTGGCAAGTGCAGAATATTTGTTGGTTATTGAACAGATATAGTGCTGTGTGGAATGCCTTCTCGTATCATTTGTAGATGACGGGAAGTTGAGTACCAATGTCCAAGTTCTGTTGTACCACAGTGACCCTCTGCCCCCACCCCCACCCCCACACACTTTCGAGGAGATCATCATCAGTGTAACTTGCTACATTACCGTTATGCGCAGGTAACAATGTGTAGCAAGGGAGATAACCCCACTGTCTAAAAAAAACCACCACAGTGCATCTCAGACTACAACATTGTCTGGGATTTGCTTCACAGAACTGTTTCTTCATTTATAACACAATGTAACACATGTTTTGTTTATTTGTATTTTTTTATGTTCAAAAATCACATTCATTTTGACGTAACATCAATAGTTATTTATTTATTCCTAATTTCATATTTGCTCGTTATATTTGTAACTTTTCTCTACAGCACTTTGTTGGTTCAATCTATTCTAGTATTGTAAGGATAATTACACAACATTTAGTACTTTTTCATATATTGAAAGGTATATAGGAAGTATAATATTAGTTAGAACAAAAAGAAGCAATAAAACTCTGCACTGTAAATGCTTTGATAGCTCTTTTCTTAAGATGAGAAGTGCTTTGACGATCGAAATTTTCTTCATCTCTTCTGACTAGAGACCATATATAATCTCCCATCATAGCAGTATCCCATGTCCTTGCTATCTTCTTTCCATAGCTGCGACGTCCTAATGAAATCTCTCACCATGATCCTCACTTCATGGCATTTCCAGTACACAGATGTCTTGCAGTCTTCCCCCAGTAGATTCCATTCTCTCAACCTTCATGAAAGTTCAGCTCCTGACTTAGTAAGACCCAGATCCCTGATTAAATCATCTAGCTCACTCTGATTTGGAAAGTGAGGCTCTGAAGTCGTTCATGGTATGAAAGCTTCCTCCATTTCTTGGCTGCTGCTACTTGTTGACTCTTCAGATGAAATATTTTCTGGTGGTAGTGATACTTGTAAACTGTCATCATGTGGGACAGGTGCTCTAGATGGTGGTATATCTGGATACTGAAGATCTTGTCTTCCTTTCACTTTTCTGTACTTTGTCACATCGATCATACAAAAGTAGCAGTCATTGTGATGGTTCTTTGGCTCTCTCCATACCCTTGGAATGGCAAAAGGCATTGACCTTCCTGTACCTCTTAACCATCCTTCTAGAGTAGATCGACAGCTTCCACATATCACATGTAGGGCCCATGTTTTGTCCTGGTCACCCATGGGCATTCCAAAATAGAATCTGTATGCTATCCACAATTTAGCACCTTTCACGATCTTATGTAATACCTGCTTTTTTCCAATATAATAACCACACACATAGCAAAATGTATCTGGAGAATTTTTACATATTCTAGTAGCTATCCTGAAAGTAGCACAACTTAGTAATTGGTCTGAAAGAGAAAATTAGACATACATTTAGCAGCGGAACATTATAACAATACCGAATACATAATAACATTGAAAGTCGACATATTTTCTTAACTGTTGATGATACACAAAAAATAATTTCATTTTTAGAATCAGCAGAAAAAATGGATTGATATACAATAAACAAAATTTTTTTTGAAAATTGTTACATTGTGTAATTAGTCCAATTACTTCCTTATATATAGATACACCCACTTTTCCATGTTCATATGAGTGGGGTGGAATTTTTTAAAGCAGATTTTCTATGGCCAGATACTTTGCTGTCACTAACCTTCTCTTTCCAGGGAAGGTAATATTTCCCTGTTACCTTCTCTTTCCAGGGAAGGTAATATTTCCCCATGGATGGAGACCACTTATATCTTAGTGACACTCATTTACAACCATCACATGATATCAAGGCAAGAAGACAGTAAGACACCCATGCTTGACAAGCTTCTTTCAGTTTCCACCTACTAAACACACTGTCAAGGCTTTGGTCAGCCGCAGAGATATTGTAGAAGCCACTTTGCCTATGGAACTGAGCCTGAAACTATGGAGTTGGGAAGCAAGATTCTTACCATACAGCTATGCTTTTACTTGTGTGTGTGTAGATACAGGAAGCCAAATGTCCCATGAGGTGGTGATGAACATGCCATGAACAAATGTCATAAGCTGATCTTTGTAGGCCTGCCTTTGGTTGGCCCAAGGCTGTAATAGACAAGTTTTGCCTCACAGTAAGATGGAACCCAAAACCAGCTCTGTATCCACACAGTCATGCCTGCATGTGATTGTGATAATAATTGAGACAATCGTTATGATTGATGTTATTTAGCCAAAAATCAGGTTTGTTCAAGCAGACCTATGACCAAGGATGTTCCAGCCATGACCAACCTCTCTTTGTGGTTTATTTACAAAGCAAATCAAAAGCCAAAACATTAGAAGTCCAATGGAGGTTCACTCAATGGAGTATCGAGTTGATACTCAGAGAATGGATAATGTTTTGGGCAGAATCTTTCATCAGATTATTCAATGTGCAAAGAGGGTGTGGTGTTATTTCTAGTCAGTGGAACAGTCATGTGACCTTTGATTATGACATTATTGATTTTTGATGATATATTTCTTTGTCCTTTTCATAACTCTCATCTCTCTCATCTCTCTTCAGATAACAGCACAAAATGTGGAATTGTCTTTGACGATGTCATTTCTTCCATTGAATTTATCAACTGTTCAAGTGTCCAATCACAGGTGAGCTTAGACTTGGATTATAGAATTATCAATGAAGAACTTAAATTAAGAGACATTTTTTCCAAATCTAAAAGTCTTTCTATACAATATTATTTGTCAATAGCAAAAATAACTGATCTTCTAATTACTGCTATGTTCTGAACATATTGAAAATTGTCCTATTAATGCAAGTCCTCTTTTGTAATCCTAGGATTTTCACCATCTCTCTTTCATTTATAGTTTTTTTTTTTATTATTATTTTGTTTCAATTTTTAATTATTTTACGTTTACAGAAACTGTTTTAGTTACCATTGTTTTCAAAGAATGGTAGTAGCATTCCCAGTAATCTCTGTTTGGAGAGGACTATAGTTAAAAAATTTCTAGTTGAACTCTTAGAAACAGATCTAATACCCCAAATGTTTGATATGACCACCAGCTGCAAGCATTCAGGCCAAATCTCAAATTTAAGACCACCTCCCTTCTATCAGTCTTGTCAGCCTTGTTAAATGGGCCGAGGGGCACTGTCTTCCCGCCTGAGTAAAAAGTGTTGTTTTCTAAACTTTATATCTTAAATATCATCCAATCCTCATTGGAAAGTC
Organism: Octopus sinensis; assembly: GCF_006345805.1. Lineage (NCBI taxonomy): Eukaryota > Metazoa > Mollusca > Cephalopoda > Octopoda > Octopodidae > Octopus > Octopus sinensis. The sequence goes on along the minus strand of NC_043000.1, from coordinate 108,673,103 downwards.
TTTAGAGTTTGTTGTTGCTGGTTTGATTATTAAATTGAGCAAGTTGAATAAATCTTTCTGTTTATTTGTAGGTAGGAACTAAATTCATTTTGTCTAGTTGATGACTTGGTATATCTCTATCAATTACTCTATCAGTGCTTGGCTTGAGAGATGGATGGTGACCAACTTACTGGTAATGGAAGAATTGGTGACGCGCATCCTCGATGATGGTGATGCTGTTGACATCGTTTTATTGGACTTTGCCAAAGCTTTTGACTCGGTAAACCACCGCCTATTACTTGTCAAGCTTCAAGCATATAGTTTCCATCCAGATATTGTATGATGGGTTGGTGCCTTCCTCTCAGATCGCTCCTTCCAAGTCCAAGTTAATGGTTCGCTGTCTGATGTCTCCAGTGCGAGCAGTAGCGTGCCTCAAGGTTCAGTGCTTGGGCCCTTTTTTTTTGAGGTGTAAAAGCATCTGACCAAATGATTTGCAGTATTTATTCCAACTTTTTATGGTTTGAGTTCAAATCCTGTCATGGCCTGCTTGAAGGTTAAACTATGTTTATCACCTCTACCTGGCATCTCAGGTGTGATTACCAGAATTCACTTTACAACCAACAATCAAGCTAGGTCTCTAATTTGAAAATATCTTCCTCCCTCCCTTTGGAAACCCTGTAAAGGGCTATAGCTGCTGTCTTCCCCCTTGATTAAAAAAAAATGTCATTTGCTACTTCAAGAGGTTCTTATTGCTTATTCATTGATGTTTTTTTTTCCTCCATCCTTCCAACAGGTGACTGGCAAAGTTCCAACAGTGAGTATTGAGAAAACAGATGGATGCATGGTCTACCTTAGCCCTAAATCTTTGGACACAGAGATCATCACTGCTAAATCTTCAGAGGTCAATGTTCTTGTCCCAACAGCCGATGGAGATTACGTATGTACTCAACCGCTTCTTCATTTAACTTTGTTTCATGTAACATACCTTCTACTTGCTGCAGCCATGCTTTGAACGGTTTTGACATCAGTACTTCTTTTCAAGTTTGGTACCACCTATTTTATTGGTCTCTTTTACCGAACTGCTGTGTTATGGGGTTGTAGAGCAGACAGACACTGGCCGTCAAGTAGTGGAGGAAGGGCAAACACACACATAGATCTGTCACACAGTGGGACTGAACCTGAAATCAGATGGTTGCAAAGCAAGCTTCTTAACCACACAGCCATGCCAGTGCCTATGTTTAACAAGCGGAAGTTAAAGTCTGTCTCAGTCCTGTATGTCTGTTAGGCTGAAGCTTATCCTGTCTGTCGATGCGGTGCTGGCTACGGCCACGTTCGGACGGTTCTCTTATGTGCCACCGGCACTGGTACCACAACTACAAATTCCATTGATGTTGATCGATTTGGATTTTGATTTGATTTTTTGATTTTCACTTGCCTCAACAGGTCTTCACAAGTAGAGTTATGTGTCCCAAGAAGGAAGGTATGCACAGGTGGACTGACTATGTCCCAGGTAGGGGCCACTGGTTATGGCCTCACTTGTCCTGCCGGGTCTTCTCACGCACAGCATACTTCCAAAGGTCTCGGTCTCTGGTCATTTCCTCGGTGAGACCTAAAGACCGAAGGTCATGCTTCACCACCTTGTCCCAGGTTTTCCTGGGTCTACCTCTTCCACAGGTTCCCTCAACCGCTAGGGTGTGGCACTTTTTCACACAACTATCTTCATCCATTCTTACCATGTGTCCATACCAGCGTAGACGTCACTCTTGCACACCACATCTGATGCTTCTTAGGTCCAACTTTTCTCTCAAGGCACTTACACTCTGTCGGGTATGAACACTGACATTACACATCCATCGGAGCATACTGGTTTCATTTCTTGCAAGCTTACGCATATCCTTAGCAGCCACAGCCCATGTTTCACTGCCATGTAGCATGGCTGTTCGTACACACGCGTCATGCCTTTTACTCTGAGTGAGAGGCCTTTTGTCACCAGCAGAGGTAAGAGCTCTCTGAACTTTGCCCAGGCTATTCTTACTCTAGCAGTTACACTTTCAGCACACCCGCCCCCGCTACTGACTTGATTACCTAGGTAATGGAAACTATCAACTATTTCTAGTTTTTCTCCCTGGAATGTGGCGGAAGATGGTCTCTGCACATTTTCAGTGTTTATTGCACCAGAGCATCTGCCACATACAAAAACTATCTTCCTAGTTACCCTTCCTTTGACATTGCTGCACCTCTTATGTGTCCATAGCTTACACTTGGTGCATCTTATAGAGTTTCTACCTACGCCTTTTCTACAGATCAAGCAGGGCCATCTACCTGAAGGCGTTTGTGATTTGTCTACCTTACTACTTATAAGGACTTTGGTTTTAGCTAGGTTGGGGCTTGATTTTGAAATTCTTAACAACCTGCTTGCCACACAGATTTTCTGTCAGTTTAAGATTTCTTTATTTTTTTTTTATTTTTCAGACGGAGTTTTTTATTCCAGAGCAATTCAAATCAACTTGGAATGGTACAGGCATGTCAACACAATTTTGTGAATCATAGATGGAACAAAAAGGGCCTTTGGTCTAACAATTTACTTCTCAACACTACATCTCCCTACACCCCAGCCTGTGGATTTATGATGGGGGAGGGGTGTCATTCTAAAACTTTTTTATCCTTCTTTGCCTGTCAATGCTACTGTCTTTGGCCTAATTATGCAACAATGTACTTAAAAATAAGAATTTTTTTTTCCAAATTTTCTTTTTTTTATTTCATTTATATTACTATTGTACCATTTTGTATTCTTCAGAATCAGAGCAGTTCTTTATTTCAAACACTATTTGAATAATACAATTATTAATGATAATCATTATAATAAATAAATTCTTCTAAAAATACGAGGGAGAGAGAAAGAAATGTAGAAAGTGCTGAGACTCTGTTGTTGAAGAATTATGATTTATGAAACTTTCTATAACCTCTCATCAAATTCCAATTTGAAAAAGAAATATATATATATATATAACTCAATAAATAATTAAATTAAATGTTATTTTAACCACTTGTCTTGTCATTCAATCACTTATCTTCCTTTTAGCCACCTCCATTCATCATCAATTGTTAGGTCCCATTCAACATATACAGTGTGTATACATATATATGTAAGCATAGAAATATATGTATGTATATATAGATATATATATCAATACATGTAGATATATGAATGTATATATATGTAGATGTATAAATAGATATATATGTATGCATACATACGTATATATATATATATATATATATATATATATATATATATACACATACATACATATATACACATACATACATATACAATGTCTGCTTTAGCACTGTTTGTTATGCAGGTGAAACCCACACCTGTTTCCAAGCAAAGTAATAGACAAGAAACAGTTCATACATGAAGAATTCTAATCAAATGAAATGAGTCTTATTTGGTGATGGTGCGCAAAAAGCTTGGACGTGCTTTTGGATTGCAAGTAAATGACTGCATTAGTGAAGCCACTGTTTACAAACCAGCAAGTAAAATACATATGTACCAAGGGAAATATGAAACCACCCACACAGACGAATAAATAAAATGTGTGCATATGTCGTCGTCATCATTTAACATCCACTTCTCCATGCTTCCATTGACCAGGCAGATTTTCTATGGCTGGATGCCGTTCCTAGCCAAATGTTTCTCATTGAAACAGCATGGTTTGTATGACACTGATGATCATTTCTACAAACATCATATAATATCAAGACAAGAATACACTCATGCATGTCTATACATACATACATATACACTAATAGTTTCTATTTCCTAAGTCCAAAGACTACAGTAGATGACACTTGCACCAGGTGCCATGCAGAGCAATTTGAACAGAGACCAACCAGATGACTGGCAAGCAAGCTTAACTACCCACACATACAATATTTGTAAAAATCAATAGGAAAGTCACGAAAGTGACTTGGTGTCCAAGAGTTTCATAGATGCCATGCACGAAACTCATGGACATTGAATCAGTTCAAGACATTTCCTCATGACCGGACATGTTTTTTTTTTTTACAGAAGATTGTAATTGAACACCCTTGCTTGCATGATGATAGCGCTCATTTTGTCTAGACAAAAGCACACATACAGTCGGGGGTTTGTAAAAGTGTATATAGATAAATATATTAGTCAATCATATTCTAACAGTCCAATTTCCACATTTTATTGCTGTATATTTACAGCATGGCTGTGTGGTAAGAAGCTTGCTTCCCAACACATAATTGGGTGTCCTCTACCAAAGCCGTGAGTGGATTTGGTGGTTGGAAACTGAAAGAAGACCATCGTGTGTGTGTGCCTGTTTGTCCCCCCCCCCATTGCTTGCAAGACAATGTTGGTGTGTTTACGTCCCCATAACTTGGCAGTTTGGCAAAAGAGATCAACTGAAAAAGTACTATGCTTACAAAGAATAAGTCCTGGGGTCGATTTCAACATAAGGCAGTGCTGCTGTTAAATGACTGAAACAAGTAAAAGAATAACAAGGCCATCTACCTGAAGGCGTTTGTGACTTGTCAACCTTCCTACTTATTAGGACTTTGGTTTTAGCTAGGTTGACTCAAAGGCCCTTCGATTCTAATCCTTGCTTCCACACCTGAAACTTCTCCTCCAGTTCTGATAGCGACTCAGCAATTAGAGCAAGGTCATCAGCGTAGAGGAGCTCCCAGGGGCATCCTGTCTTGAATTCCTCCGTTATTGCCTGGAGGACTATGATAAATAGGAGGGGACTGAACCTTGGTGGACCCCTACCTCTACCCGGAATTCTTCACTCTACTCGTTGCCAACCCTCACCTTACTAGCAGCGTCCCTGTACATGGCTTGCACAGCTCTCACTAACCATTCATCTATCCCTAGTTTCCTCATTGACCACCAGATAAGGGATCGGGGGACCCTGTCGAAGGCTTTCTCCATGTCAACGAAAGCCAGGTACAGGGGCTTATCTTTGGCTAGATATTTCTCCTGCAGCTGTCTTACCAGGAATATGGCATCAGTGGTGCTTTTCCCTGGCACAAATCCAAACTGCATCTCATCTAAACTAACTCTCTCTCTAATTAGTTGGGCTATGACCCTCTCCGTAACCTTCATTACCTGATCCAACAGCTTGATACCTCTGTAATTGTATCTAGGTCGTCACCTTTACCTTTGTAACAGTTGACTATTATGCTGCTACACCAGTCATTGGGTATGACTCCTTCGTGTATCACCTGGTTAACTATACGGGTGACTAGGCTATAGCCGACACTACCAGATATTTTGAGCATCTCTGCAGTGATTCCTGATGGGCCTTGGGCTTTCTCTGTCTTCATGCTTCTAATTGCCTTAACTACCAAGGAACTGTCAACTCGGATAGCTGGTCTCTCTGTTGGGTCGACATTTGGCAGACTCTCTTTATCCCATTCATTTTCTTTATTCAGCAACCTTTCATAGTGGCGTCTCCAAACCTCTCTCTTTGCATCCTCATTTAGCGCAAGTGAACCATCATCCATGCGAACACATTTCTCTCCTACCACATCACAATTCTCTCTCACACACTGTCTTGCAACGCGAAACACCTCAAGTCTTTGGTCCTGACAGCACAGAACATTGGCAAATTTTTTCTTATCTGCTTCCCTTCAGGTTAAATAAACCTGTCTCTTAGCTTCTCTTTTGGCAGTCTGATACAATTCACTGCTACCCCTATTCTTCCAGTCCTTCCAAGCCTGTCTCTTTTCTCTAATAGCCCTGTCTACAACATTGTTCCACCACCACGTTATTTTAGGTCGAGAGGGGACTTTGCACCAGCCACAGATCTGGTCAGTGGCTCTCAGCAGGTTGTCCCTTAGAATCCTCCAGTTGTCTTCTACCCCATGTGAAGCTATATCCCCTTCTACTTCGTCAAAGGCTTCAAGTAATATATCCATAAATCTCTGTCCATTTGCAGGATCTTTGAGCCTCCAGATCTTTCTTCTCCATGTTGGTCGTCTTCTGGTCGTCCTCTTAGTCCTGATCCTAAAGTCACTAACTACCAGTCTATGTTGTGGGGTACATTCTTCGCCTGGGAAGGTTTTGGCATTTATAAGCAGCCATCTTTCCCTTTTCCTGGCAAGGATGTTGTCAATTTGGCTGGTAGGTTTCCTGAAGTTAGTGTTGCAAACCATGAGATCATTTGCATCGCAGAACTCCAGCAGCCTGGTTCCCTCCTCGTTGCGGGAACCATAACCATAGCCTCTATGTACACCATGGAAGCCCCCAGCATGTTTTCCAACATGCCCATTGAAATCACCAGCCACAAAGAGAAGGTCTCTGTCGTTCGTCAACGAGGTAGTCTGCAATAAGGCGTCATAGAATCGGTCTTTCTGTCCATCGGGTAGCCCTGGCTGAGGGGCATAGGCCGATATAATGGTTGCTAATCCATGATGAAGCACTATTCTAATCTTAAAGTATTCTGTCACTTACTCTGATTACCTCAATTACCTTATCTACCCATTTTTCAGCGAGAAGTATACCCACGCCTCCAACTCCGTCAGTGTTCCCTGCCCAGAAAATCTTGTACCTGTGTTCTTTGCCTGTGAGGAACCTACATACATATACTAGGTTGTGCATAATTATTGTGTCATTTTAAACAAATTTTATTCAACAAAAACAATAACACCATGTAACAAAAACGTCTTTAAATGATTCTTCCGGAACATATTCCCCATCTACTTGTATTACTGCTTCCCATTTGCTTGGCGTCATTTAAAGATGTTTTTGTTAAATATTGTTATGGTTGAATAAAATTTATTGGGAAAAAGCCGCAGCAATTATGCACCAACCCAATACATATATACACATACATACATATATATATATATATATATATATATATATATATATATACATACATATATGTATATATATATATACATACACATATATATAATGCCAGTGTTGCCAGAGTGGCTCCTGTGCTGGTAGCACGTAAAAAACGCCATTGAAGCATAGTTATTGTCAGTACCACCGGACTGGCTCCTGTGCAGGTGGCACTTGAGAAGCACCATCTGATTCCAGTGCCGCCTGATAGTGGCACGTAAAAGCACCCACTACACTCTCAAAGGGCTTGGTGGTAGCTGTAGAAACATTGCCAGAAAGGCGGCGAGCTGGCAGAAACGTTAGCACGATGGGCGAAATGCTTAGAGGTATTTCGTCTGCCACTACGTTCTGAGTTCAAATTCCGCTGAGTTCGACTTTGCCTTTCATCCTTTCGGGTCGATTAAATCGACTTAATCCATTTGTCTGTCCTTGTTTGTCCCCTCTGTGTAGCCCCTCTGCAAGCACACCATAAAACAGTTGTTTCGGCATGCGTTTATCTGCCATTTGAACAATATGGTTCCTCAAAATCATATCTTTAATTGAAGTGTTGCCTGCAGAAGTAAGGACATCTGTGTTTGGAGTAAAAGAACTTCATTTAATGCCTTAAATGCGAATACATACATACATACCGTACGTATTGTATGTGTATGTCCGACCACCACCATTGCTTCACACTGATGTTGGTAGGTTTGCGTCTCTGTAATTTAGCTGTTCAGCAGGAGAGACCGATAGAATAAGCACCAGGCTTACAGGGAATAAGTCCAGAGGTCAGTTTCTTCGACTAAAGGGTGATGCTCTAGCATGGCCCACCGTCAAATGACTGAAACAAGTAAAAGAATACCAGAAAAGCGTTCCGTACTACTAAAACAAGAATTTTCTTTGAATATGTACAATGTATTCTAAGGTTAAATAGTAATTCTGTTTACGTTTGTGTAACTGAGATATTCTGGTTGGATTATATAGTCATTGGTGTTACATTATTTCCTATATTCTGTAACTGCCACAATATACTTTTCTAGGCCTGAAATTTCTGTGGGGAGGGGGCCAGTTGATTAGATCAACACCAGTACACAACTGGTACACAATTTATAGGAGGTGAAGTGGCTGAGTTCCTTTCGAGCATTGGGCCTCATGGAAGCAAAGTGTTGGGCCTCACAGAGGCAATGATCAAGACCTTTGGGATTATGTCGTGGTTGAGAAGAAGACCCATCAAGCCGAGCAAAACTGCAGTCATGGCAGATACTGGTGTCACACAAATAGCACCCATGCTGGTGGCATGTAAAAGCACCCATTACACTCTTGGAGTGGTTGGCGTTAGGAAGGGCAATTACACCAAATCAGAATGGATCCTAGTGCAACCTTCCAGTGTGCCAGCAAGGACAATGGATATTAAATGATGATAATAACGAACATATTAAGAATGTACAAAAATATAGTCCTACTTACTTATTAAAAACGATATTAAAATATTGTAAATACTTAAGATTTATAATTCGCTTAAAATCTGAGTGTAGAAAATACAGTAAATCCATATTAAAGTTTACAATCCAGAAGTTGATATCCGACGGCCTTTTCTGAGGGCACAGTGGTGCAAATAGGAACTTAGATTTTCTTCAATAACACTGCCTCCTTCATCAAGGAAGACTCAACCGTTAAGATTACATTTGTTATGAGATCTGGTGGACTCCATTGCTGACAACCTTTCTAAAGAGCTACATTCTGGTGGATGTTTTCTTTTTTTATATCAAACTACTATTGAGAAGAAGCTATTAATAATACCAGAGGTGGTGGGTTGAAGAAGGACTAAACCAAATTTTATATTTCAGATGTAATGGAATTATGGTTTCATTCTGTAGTTATGTAGAGTTAACTGGATGCTTAAGGGTCTAATAACACCTGTCTACAAGAGAAGATGACAACTGAAAACTTATTTAACATTGAGGAGTTTATGCCTACGCAGAATAGTTAGGGATTCCCAAATACAAAGACTACATTTACGCGTGTGTGAATTATAAGGATGGGGGGGGGTGCTTCTATTGACCAAGATAATTTACACTGTATATTTTGCACTTTATGGTTGTGGATATGCGTAGCTAAAGATGTAGAGAATTCGGTTTTAGTATTAATAAAAGAATTCATATGTGCACAATATATACGGTACTTCCTGCATATATCATTACACTTTATACATTCTAATATCATTTTTAATAAGTAAGTAGGGCTACGTTTTTGTAGACTCTTAAAATATTCTTAACATATTTATATATTCTTCCCTCTTCATAGTTGTCCACGTCTCGCATTGACAATCAGAAGGCCCTTGATAACGCAGTGCTGAAATCTTTGGATATGAAATCTGGGTTTATACTTACATAAAAAAATGGGAATAAACACTACTTTATATTAAAAGTTCCCCTGCGCATTTCAGCCATTATAGTTGCGATAGAAGTTCCAAATGTATTTAGATACTCAACCACAATGGATCCTCAAGGAACACATTATAGTATCAAATTACAGATATGTCCCAATAAACACAATAATGTGTTCCGTAAGGATCCGTTGTGGTCGAGCATCTGTATGCATGGGGAACTCCAGCTGCAGGGTTTCAAACAACCATAATGGCGAAACGCGCGTAGTAACTTTAATATTAATTTGTATTTATTCTTATTTTTCCACATTTGTTTGGTAACTCATAACTAGTTATACTTCTCAGTATGGAAGTTACTTAACTATACAAAAAGCAGTCTGGGTGATGAAAATCTACGTAAAGCTCTCTACACACACACTGGATAAAGAGAGATAATTCTGACTACGTGAAGCTGAAGTAAAAATTAGAATTAGTTCCCTTCAAAGACATATTCGATTACTTTTTTTCATGCGAGTTTCATATTTTGTGACTACACGATTTGGCACAGTCATTAGCTGCCAGAAGTGACTGACAGCTAATTCAGTGGTACTGCCGACGATTTTATTTACTTAATTTTACTAATACAAAACTCCCAGTCAAATTAAAAAAGGCGCCAGGACAACAACTAAGCTGAAACGTTGATTCACTCCATTATCACCGAATTTCCTGCCACGTTCCTTGAGACCAATGCCTCTCATAGCAAGAAAATCCACGCACACACACTCACATAAATGTGTGTGTGTTGTGCGGCAGTCGATGTGATGCACTAGCAGAGAAGATCCTATTTCTCAATAATTTACTATGATTCAGTGCGGATGGCGATGTGGAGAGAAATCAGAATGAGGAATGCGGCTGAAACTGCAGGAATGCTGATATTCTTTGAATGGAGGTCGATAGACAACGGTATAACTTTTCGTTTAGGGCTGTTGATGGAAATGCACGACAGGTGTAAGGTCAGATGCTTCTTCAGGCCTGCATATAAGCCGAGTGGAAATATGATTGTTGAAAGACACCAACGCACAACCAAGGCCTTGGCCGAGAGGAATGAAGCCATCCAATAGGCAGTGCACGAACTCAGAGGAAGGGTGTCAGAAGTGAAGTCCCGAAAAAATGTTCGGTGACGGAAATGCCGCTTCACATTCTGGACATCTGTAGGGTCAACAGTTTTTCAGACAACGAAAGACAGAGAGGTTGACGTAAGCACCATAAACCTGCAAAAGTCACAAAGAGAACAGCTGCTCACTTAGATCAATGGACGACTTTGAAGTGGAATGAGAGTATCATGAAATGATCAGGGAACGTTGAATCAGTGGATGATATTCCAGAAGTTTAAAAGGGAAGTGAAGCGGGCGAATATAACACGCCAATATTTTAGTTGGGCAGCCGGTGGGAGTAGTTGTGGACGGAGTCCTTGTACAGCGGCTGATGTATTTCTTTTAAGCAAATGCCTTCAATTTGGTCTACATCATTTCTTTCTTCAGAGTTCGAACGTCGATTTGACCTACCCGGTCAAACTAAAGCGTTTGACCCAGTTTGAACGGCAGTTTTTAACATAATTTCTAGGTAACTAAAAAATTTAAAACTTCGTATACTGGTAGAATGTGTTTATAAAATGTCTTTTTCGCTTGGCTTTATTGAGAAAATTCTATAGTTTGTAAGATATTTGTTGTTTTTTTTCTTCAATTTCAACCAATCAATGACGTCCATTGAGGTAAAAAAAACATTCTGTGCCGTATGAATATGTCCCTCGTTTAAGAAACAGATTTGGGTTTATCTACATTTGTGAAAAAAAAAAAAGATACCCTTCCCACCCTAACTCAAAAACAGATTGAAATGCAATAGATCGATTCTAGGGTCATAATTATGGGTGACAATTTCATGATACCGCTAGAAAAAACTGCCGTTCAAACCGAAAAGATCAAAAAAAAAAATAGTGTAATAGGTGTAAAACAACTTGCTCTAGACGAATATAACAAAAAAATTGCGCGCTCGCGAAAGGGGGGGGGGCTCGGAAAATTCACATCGTGAATTTCCGAAAGCGTCTGAGGGTCTGACCCGGGCACAAAAACAAAAAAAAATTCATATCCATGGCCTTTAAACTGCATTGAACTGAATTTAAATAAGCAAGAAAGATATTATTAAAGAAAAGGCCATAGCACCATCTTTAGTATCTGTTGTTGTTATTATTATTATTATGGAGTTGGATGTGCGTGTGTGTGGTGAAGTTATTAATATCAATACATTAACCAACACCATTGAAGTGAAATAATAGTTTCTATACTTTTGGTTTGGCACTGCTGAATTGAGTCAAAGACTATATAATACAAGTCAGCAGAAAAAGAGAAAAATGCGATATTCATAACAGTAAAAAAATAAGACCTCCTCCAAACAGTAACCCTTGTGTTTAAAATCTCCCTAACAAAAAGAAGAGAGGTTGTTTGGCTATGGACTACATTGATCTTTCCATGTTGTGGTTTAGCCAAAAAGTTTGCTCAAATCAAGTAAACTTATGAACCAAAGGTAGCCTAGCCATGACCATCTCAATGGTTCTCTTTTTTTTTGTCAGACATGGCTGTGTGGTTAAGATAGTTTCAAGTTCAGTTCCACATGCCTTCTACTCTACCTGACCCCAGTGCCCAGTGAGAGGATTTGGTAGATAGAAACTGTGGAAGTCTGTTGTATGTGTGTGTGTGTGTCTTTTTACCCCACCCTCACTACTTGACAACTGGCTTTGGTTTGTTTACATCCCTGTAACTAAGCAGTTCAGCAAAAAAGTCCAACAGAATAAGTACCAGAGTTTTAAAAAAATATGCATTGGGGCTGATTTGTTTGAGTAAAATCCTTTAAGGCAAAGCCCTAGCATGGCTGCAGTCCAATGACTGAAACAAGTAGAAGAGAATGGTGTACCAAAGATTATACCATTCAATGTGTTCTAATGCTCCTCTTGAGTCATTGCAAGGGAACATGTGCTGTAAAGACATGGGTAGAGAAGAAGCTCCAGAGTGATACCATTCAGGGCTTCGGATAGAGCATAATTTTTAGAGAAGAGAGACAAGGATAAGAAATGCCTGATTGAGATGGTGCAAACCTCAGCCAGGTCTGAAGATAAGTTGTAATTTTGTTGTTTATACCTAAAACATCGACTGCTTGTTTATACCCAAGAAATTGACTTGTTGTTTATAACTAAGAAATGGACTTGTTTATACCCAAGAAATGGACTTGCTGTTTGTACTCAAGAAATGTGCAACGCACAGGTTATAATTATTTCTATAACATAATAATTTAAATGTATGTTAAAGAGAATTTAATAACACAAACTGTCTGCATAAAGAATTAAAAAAATTTTTTTTTTGTTTTTGTGCCCGGGTCAAACCCGGAACATTCACGATGTGAATTTTCCGAGTCCTCTCCCCCCCTTTCGCGAGCGCGCATTTTTCTTGTCATATTCGTTTTGAGCAAGTTGTTTTACACATATTTAACTGTTTTTTTTTTTATGACTGGGTCAAACACTTTAGTTCGACCGAAAAAACAGGTAGTGAGATAAATTTGGTCGTTCCTCCCTAAGTCTAGAATAACAAAGTAATATTTAATCATAATTTTCCAAAAAGCCTAACAATTTGCAAATGTTTAGCTCTAAGTTCAGAATATTTTCATTTCAACTACCAACAGGTTGACAGCAAGAAAAAGATTAACTTCGATATATGCATATTCACTCGGAAGGATTATAAATAAACCAATCAAAGAATGTTTCGCTTCACCTAAGTGTGTTTAATTGTATTTCTTGAAAAGATCTTGTAGAAAAACATGGTACTAACAAGTGAAATTAAGTTATCTGATAAGGAATGTTTTCTTTAACTTTAAAATATCTTCACTTTCTTCAGAATTTCTTCTCTTTCTTTTTTTTTTGCGAAATACGTACAAAAATACGGAGTTTATGATTCATGTGTGAGTGTGTGTTCTTGATAATCGTTTAGAACAAGTAGTTTTACACCAATTACACTATTTCAGTTTGGGCAAGTGTATTACTGTGCCAAATTTTAAAAATTTCAGTAAACTTTAATTTTTGGAATGTGCAGAACTCATTGCCGAGTGCCATGCAAACATATTCACTGTTGAAAATCAAAATGTACCATCTTCACCATCTCTAACAGCAAATTCCATAACAACTATGAAATTTACACCTGCAATGCTGCGACGTCACCTTCAAAATAAGCGCAACTATGCCTCCCCTGGTCTTGATGGCGTTACATACCTGCTTCTCAAACGTGGCAGGTACTTCCTTTTACACCAGCTTTCTATTTTTTTCCAGTACTGTCTCAACAATGGTGCTACTCCGGAGCAGTGGAAAACTGCCAGTGTCATTCCTCTGTTCAAAAAGGGCGACCGCACATCACCTGTCAACTATAGCCCAGTCTGTCTCACTAGCTGTATTGCAAAACTGATGGAATCGTGTGTCAAAGAAACACTTTGGACCTTCTGGAGCTCTCACAGTCTCATCCGACCCTCACAATATGGATTTGTCCCTAACTCCAGCTGCAGTGATCAGCTTGTCGAGTTCCTTGAGGACATTACCCAGATCACTGACAGTGGCTCATGGGTGGATGTTGTCTACCTTGACTTTGCTAAGGCTTTTAATTCTGTGCCACACAAAAGGCTTATGGTGAAACTCTCTGCAATGGGTGTGAGGGATGATCTTTTTAACTGGTTGAAATCCTTCATTCTCAGCCGAAAGGAGGTAGTCACAGTTCTAGGACAGCATTCTACACCATGAGATGTCATCGGGTGTACCACAGGGATCTGTTCTTGTCCCCTCTTGTTTGTGGCATACATTAATGACATAGATGCCAATTTAAAGAATGCCACAGTATTGAAATATGCAGACGACATCAAGCTGTACCTTGAAATTAAGAGGACAGATCCTGATGTCTACAACTCTTTCCTGCAATCAGACCTGGACACAATGCAGCAATGGATCACAGACTAGCTGTGAACAAGTGTACCACCATGCATTTTGGGAGAAAAAACCCTGCGTCCACATACTCCCTCCACAACACTGATATCAAGAAATCCTCTTGCGAGCGTGACCTAGGCATCACTGTCAGCAGTGATTTGCGTTGGACAAAGCATATCTCTAAAATTGTCAAGAAAGCCGAGGGTGTCTTGGCATCACTCAGCAAGACCTTTGTTAGCCGCTCTCCAGCCATCTATTTAAAGCTGTATACAGCTATGGTACGACCACACTTGGAATTCGCATCATCAGTTTGGAACCCCTATCTTGCTCAGAACATTGACCTCCTGGAATCTGTTCAGAGACGTGCAACCAAACGCATACCCTCCATCAGACACCTACCATACTCTGAGTGCCTTGTTTCCCTGGGCATGGATTCACAGAAGCTCCGGCATCTGGCAATGGACTTGGTAAACACCCACAAAGTATCAAACCACCCTCACCAACAACAACACTGAACACCCTTTTGATCTCCATGTGTCCAACACACGGGGACATGCCTTCTAAGCAGAAAACAGCCACAGCTCCCATGATGTTCGGACAGGCCCTCATGCTTTCCGAAACTACACCTGATTGTCCCCTTCCATACTCATACACATATGTGTATGCCATGACTCATGCACTGTTCTTTTCCTGACGCTTGTACATTACCCTATGTATTATACATACACTTTAGATGAGTTGTAGTGCACCTGAGCACTGTACACAATGTTTTATTATTATTATTATTATTATTATAAGGTGTACCCCTATTTTACAAGCATATTTTGTGGGAAACGACAAATTTAGTACACTTCATCATACACCTAGAATATTACGTTCCCAGATCTGATGACATACTTCACTCTCTGTGTAATGTTAAGTATGGAAGAAGGGATGGAATCAAGGTGTGGGTGTAGTGGTTCATTCTTATGAACAAATGTTGGTTATACTTTCACCAACATCTGCACATAAATATATACTGTTGGTGCCAAGAAGACCATTCAACCATAGAAATCATGCCAAAACTAAGATGTTAGAGTAATCTGGGGTATTTTGGCTGGCCAGATCCTGCTGAGCAGTTCAACCGATGCTTACAAGGAAAATCAATTGGATATAAAATGATGATGATGACCCTTCATGATAAGATGGTTCTTAAAGGTAGTATGTTACTCAAAAGCTGAGCTTTCCAATTAGTATGTATTTACTCATCAGAAGGCACCATGTGAAGGTTTCATTTTTGAAGTTAACCCATTCATGCCGACTGTTTAAACTGACAATTTATAAGGGCATAAAACTTGATACAAATTGTGACTAGTGTTTGATCTGTATCAAAGAATGAAACACGTTCTTAATGCGTATGCAGTCTGTATCAAACAGAAATCAATGAAATTGTTTTACAGTTGTTATTTAGGTCAAAATAATAGTATCTGTGAAATTTCAGGCAATTTCATTCACCAGAAAAATTTTGGCAAATGTAGTGGTTATTCTTATGAACAAATGTTTGTATACTTTCACCACATCTGCACATAAAAATATACTGTTGGTGCCAAGAAGACCATTCAACCATAGAAATCATGCCAAAACAAGATGTTAGAGTAATCTGGGGTATTTGGCTGGCCAGATCCTGCTGAGCAGTTCAACCGATGCTTACAAGGAAAATCATTGGATATAAAATGATGATGATGACCCTTCATGATAAGATGGTCTTAAAGGTAGTATGTTACTCAAAGCTGAGCTTTCCAATTAGTATGTATTTACTCATCAGAAGGCACCATGTGAAGGTTTCATTTTGAAGTTAACCCATTCATGCCGACGTTTAAACTGACAATTTATAAGGGCATAAAACTTGATACAAATTGTGACTAGTGTTTGATCTGTATCAAAGAATGAAACACGTTCTTAATGCGTATGCAGTCTGTATCAAACAGAAATCAATGAAATTGTTTTACAGTTGTTATTTAGGTCAAAATAATAGTATCTGTGAAATTTCAGGCAATTTCATTCACCAGAAAAATTTTGGCAAAAAATGGGTTAAGGCAGATATTACACTCTTTTGAGATTTTATAAAATTCGTACCATCTCAAAGCCTGTACTTCTTTGTTTCATTAATATATGCCTCTGGCTTCCACAGTACTATCCATATCATGTCTTTCGATTATATATGGTGTTTTCTCATCTGGACCATTCATCCTTCTTTCTTCACTTTGTCTTTCTCTTCTTTTATTTTTTTTTCCACCCCTAAACACCTCCCTATTTTAGCTTCTTTTTCTTCCCCTTCTTTATTTTATTCATTTTATTCCACTGCCTATTAATTTTATTTGTTCTTTTTATAAGTTGCTCACCACTCACCCAAACTTTTCTCATTTTCAGAAGAAAACGGTTTGGGTATAAAGGGATCTATGAGCAGTTTACCATGAACTTCCTTTGTGCACAATTTAACTGATTCTGAAAGACAGACAGACAGACAGAGAGAAACGAGAATCAAGTCCAGCACATGACTGGTGTTTTATTTATTAATTCCAAAAGAATGAAAGTTAAAGCTCAACTTGGCTGGATTTTAAGTGTGTGTGTGTGTGTGTGTGTAAGGGATGTGCCATCTGGGTAGGCAAGCAAAGAAGTGCCTACTCAGACCAAAACTATAAATATTAATTATTAAATATAAAATGTAAGTGATTTCCAATTTATTATTAAAAAATTGCTAATTAAATACATGGAACTCATTGGTATAATTCAGTAAAAGATTATTATTTTAGTATAAGACAGGATATATATATACACACATATATATATACATACATATATCTACATTCATAAATACATACACAAACGTGCACATATATATATATATATATATATATACACATACATATATACACACACACACTTATATGTATGTATATATATATATATATATATATATACACACACACACACACACTTATATGTATAATATATATATATATATATATATATATATACACACATATACATATACATATAAGTGTGTGTGTGTGTGTGTGATAATGCATTTCAGTATTAAACCCACCTGTCATGATTAAAGCTCCAGAATGCATTAAATGTAGAGACATGATAGTGTCATTACAGTGTGGCAAAAAGTGTGTGCACATGTGTGTGTGGCACTCCGGTGATTGAGCTTATTCTTTGGAGATTTTAAAAATTTATTGTCAGTATATAAAACAGTAATAACTAATAAATATATGTGCATGTGTGTATGAGCTTGTTTGTGTGTGTGTATATAGATATATAAATTTGGTGTTTGTTGCATTCCATTACTTGATAAATGAAAAAAATATATAAACAAATGACAAAAATGTATACTGAATGTAAAAATAAACATGTGATAAACAGAAAGTCCATAATTCTTCATCAGTTATCGACCAATGGTACTTTTTTTTAGTTTTGCATCCTTCAGCGATAAGACTGAATGCTTCCCAAATGGCAGTGCTTGCAAAAAAAAACAATTTTTCACATAGAATTAGGGATAAGAGCAAACAAAACGAAACAACACAGAATGTGATTTAGGAGGGTGAACAGTTGAACGAAATACGGCCTTGGGGCTCAGAAGATGAGAACGGTGAATAACACTTAGAAAATATTTTGAATGAAGGAGAATGGAGAGACAGAATTTGTGACTGGTCAGCTAAGAGACCAGTCTAAGAAAGGAAGAAAAAGAACTGGCTGCAGCAGGGAGAGAGATCGACAGAGAAAAGAAAGGGGAAGTGGATGAAGGGGAAAGAGAAAGGCTAGGAATCAAAGAGGGAGGGAGAGAAAGAGAGTAAGTAGAAAGGCCGTATTTTGTTCAACTGTTTGTCCTTGTCCACCATCCTAAATCACACTGTGTTGTTTGCTCTTGTCCCTAATCCTACACAAAAAAAAACACAACTTTTTTTACAGGCCCCGCCAATTGGGAAGCATTCGGTCTTATCATTAAATGTGTGAAACTGAAAAAAGTACCATTGGTCGATAACTGATGAAGAATTATGGACTTTCTGTTTATCTCATGTTTATTTTCACATTCAGTATACATTTTTGTCATTTGTTTATATTTTTTTCATTTATATATATATATATATATATATATATATTCTAAAGGATGTATGTGTGTGTATATATATATATATATATATATAATAAATATTAGGGAATAAATCCAAACTTACAGGGAAAAATCAAATTTAGGATTGAATCCAATTTTATAGTAAAATATTATATTATATTAAATTAGAGACAAACCACTATTAGGCAAATCATACAATGAAAAACTGAAGCCAATACATAAGATTATTTAATTTATATTTAAATATATAACAAAATTATTAAAAAAAATAATTAATATATCACTACGATCGTTTCATGGCTGTTAATTTCTTTAAATTTCGAGTTACAGTCATTCATCAGGGTTTAAATATTTATCTTGGCGAGTTCATTGTTTAAACCTCGCCAAGATAAATATTTAAACCACCTGATGATGACTGTAACTCGAAAATTTAAAGAAATTAACAGCCATGAAATGATCGTAGTGATATATTAATTATATTTTTTTAATAATTTTGTTATATATTTAAATATAAATTAAATAATCTTATGTATTGGCTTAAGTTTTCATTGTATGATTTGCCTAATAGTGGTTTGTTTCTAATTTAATATAATATAAATATATTATATATTATATTATATATATATATATATACAATAGAGCGTTTACACCAGTTTACATGATCCATTTGTTTACATAATATTTTAATTTCAAATGAGAGCCGATTGTTAAATTTTGCTGCGCACAGAAAAAGAGACCAACACAGAAAAGTTTCTATGTTAATTAATGTTTCAATAGTGTCACACTTGAAATGACTTCACCCTACAGCACAAACATCGTTTAAAGTTCATTTGGTCCATAAATATTTTTCCAGTATGAATTAATTACCATGTAAAGATTTTTACTTCAATATTAAGTTTGGAAAATCAGTAAAGTTTATTTGCTATAATGAGGATTAGAAAATGCACTCGAGTAAGTGCCTTCTTAGGGCACTGGGGACCTCATTATTGAAGAACCCCAATACTGTGGTTGTGTATGTAGGGCACAGGGATTTGCTCTTCC
Source organism: Octopus sinensis (assembly GCF_006345805.1). NCBI lineage: Eukaryota > Metazoa > Mollusca > Cephalopoda > Octopoda > Octopodidae > Octopus > Octopus sinensis. Next base: position 108,653,728 of record NC_043000.1, on the reverse strand, counting down.
CATTAGCATATAACAATTTCAAAGTATGGCACAAGGTCAGCAATTTAAGGGGAAGGGATAAGCTGATTACATTGACCTCAGCGTTCAATCCTGAAAGGATAACGGGAAAAGTTGATGATGACAGGATTTGAACTCAGAATGTAAAGGGTTGGAAGAAATTCTGCCAAGCATCTTATCTGTTTATCTCACACAATAACATTTCTGCCTGCTAGCCCCTTTTCCAGGAGCATAGAAGGTTGCAAAGCCAGTTTGGCTTCATTTGTTTATATATGTGTGTAAATAGATATATAGTGTATAATAATTGTGCATTGTTTCTCCCCACCAAACTGAGCCCTCAGCTCTATTTTTGTTCCCAATACCCTCATTCATAGAAGTAGGGCTATAGTGATGTCATAATATATTTTATAATGCTTATGGCAAAAAAAAAAGAAAAACTTTCATGATCTTCCATATTTAATATTGGTGTGTTGTTCCAAACGGGAAACCAGCATTTTTTTTTTATTCTAAATTTTTTCTACTTTAATATTATATTCTATTAATTCAGCAATATCTTAATGATGCAATATTTAATTTTATTGCCAAATCTGGAATAATATTTGGTAGCTTAGCACAAACCAGTTGCTAAATTTTTAGCAGTTAAATGAACCAGTTGATAAAATGCTGGCAACTTACCACAGTGAATGTGGAGGTAAAAGAGAAAGAGAGAAATAGCTGTCAATTTCTTTCTGTGGGCAGAAAAGTAAAGGGATATTAATCCCCTGAAGTGTGGCCAACCAGCCATGGATCATGTTAGAATAATCTCCATTTTGTCTTCAGTTTGAGAAGAGAATAATAAAATGAGTTTACCTTTGTTTACCTCCTATAGCACATAGATTTTAGAAGAAGAAGAAGAAGAATTAGTTTGCACAGTAGAAAAGCATCCAGCAATACCCAGCCAAATTATAAAACGCCATAGTAAATAAAAGCCTCATTTAAAATCATGACTGCATTTGTTATATATGTATCAATACATAACAATGATGATGATGAATATATTTCCCACTGAACCAGGCTCGTTTATGTGTCTATGAATATGTCTTTAAGAGTAGAATGTGAAGCAGATAAATCTATAAATAATAGCAAATAAATATGGGTTTAAAAAGACGTCCTTGGATGGCAAAGGTTGTCTGTGGGACTTGAACCTACATCTTCTGTAAACATGACAGATGATCTACCATTGCACTAAAGCAATCCTTTGAATTTTTCCAGCCATTTCAGGAGCTTTGTTCTTACCAGCACAAATAAAAAGAGGGACAGTACAGGCAGAAACAAGGAACATGCCCCTTGTGTTTGAATACTATGTAAATATTCTTTTAAAATACTTTTCATTTAATCTTTCCAAAATTTAATTCTTTTCCATACTTACAGTTGAAAAAGTCTCAATGACTGAAACTGGTACTGAAATGTTTTTTATAAAATTATTTTAGCATTTTCTACTTTGACTTTTTTCCATATATATACATATATATATATATATATACTAGCAGTATCGCCCGGCGTTGCTCGGGTTGTAAGGGAAATAACTATATAAGCATTTTTAGAGATGTAAAGTAATAGCCATCTCAATATGGCTAACCACAAAGGGGGGTGTTACTGTAGCTTTTTACGTTCTGAGATTTAATAAATACATTTTTAGAGAGTTACTTCCCATATATATGCCAAAAATGCATTAAAAATGGGAAAAAAATGATGGTAAAATTTTTTTAAATCGTAGACTCACCGTAGATGCGTGCTAATACCGAGAAGGGCTCGATATGAATCACGACTATAAGATACCCGCTTTTGGTTAAACTGCACCGCAAAATGTGGGAGTAGTTAGGAATCTAAATCGTAGGAGACAGACACCACACAACCTCACTTTTATATATATAGATATATATATATGATTGATTGATTCTAGTTTCAGCTCACGAGCTGTGGCCATATATATAAAAATAATAAATCTCTGAGTGATATATAGTTCTTAAGTTACATTTGTCTCATAGTGATAGGGTATGTTGTTTGTAATCTATTTTGTTGATATCTGTATATATTTTCACACTGTACAAAGACAGTGTATATGAAGACATGGCTTTTTTTTTTTACAAATGTTGACTAAAATCTATGACTGGATTCTATAGTAGAGTGTAAGCATATTATATATATATATATATGTGTGTGTGTGTGTGTTATGTACATACATACATACTAAAGTAGTTAATCAGTTGCCTCTAACACATATACATCTTCCCATACTAATTCTGGCTATGTCATGAGAAGTTTGCTTCTCAACTACATAATTCCAGGTTCAATCCCACTGTGTGTCTTCTACTGTAGGCTCAGACTAACCAAAGCCTTGTGAGTAGATTTGTGGGTGGATTTCAGTTACAGATGGAAACTGAAAGAAGCCCATCATGTATATGTGTATGTGATGTCTCTTAATACCCATGTTTGTCCTACACCACTAATTGACAACCGGTGTTGGTATGTTTACATCGCTGTAACTTAACTCTACATAAAAAAAAATGATAGTAGTGGGGGGCCAGTTTCTTTGATTAAAACTTCTTCAAGATGCTGCCCAACCATGGCTGCAGTCTAATGACCAAAACAAGTAAAAGATAAAAGCTTATGTCAATGTATGTGTGTATAATTATATATATATATATATATATATATATAAATATATATATATAACATACATAGGTGAGACTAAGTTGATGTGTGAAAGCACGTGGTTGAATATATAGAAAATGTAAAAAGTAAAAAAACTACAGAAGGCTTGATGTTTAAAAGGTTAAAAAATATATATTTGAGTCAATAGGTCTGAATGGATGTTATAAATTTTTTCCTAAATGACATTGTTTGTTGAAGAAATGACCGGTTTCGCGTTCAGCTTTTCAAATTTCTTACTCGTTCAAATTTCTTAACAATGTAAGAAAGTTGGAAAAGCTGAACACGAAACGAGTCATTTCTTCAAAAAACTATGTCATTGTAGGAAAAAAATTATAACATCCTAACAGACATATTGACTCAAATATAATCGTTTATAATAACAAAACATAGTATTATTATTCACTTATATATATATTCTATATATATATATAATATATATATATATATGTATATATTATATATATATATATATATACATGTATATATATATATATATATATATATATATATACATGTATATATATATATATATATTATATATATATATATATATATATATATATATATATGTGTATATATATATATATGTATGTATGTAAGAACCACAACTGAAACAAAACACATTTTGTCACACTAACAATTATGGTTTAAGTGTTTATCCACTCTCACTTATTTTTGAGCCCTTTATTCTAAGTGACTGGACATAGCCCTCTTTAAAATTGTCCCCTCTGACACATACATATGTGTTTTTGCATATATACATATAATTTATTTCTTGTGAATATAATTTGGTGGATATATGTGTGTATCTAAGTGTAGCTGGTGTTATTGTTTAGCGTTTGCTTAGCCTGATAGAACAAACCTATCATCGAACTCAATCCAAACATTATCCTCCCACTTTGTTTTCAGAAATAGGTCTTTGACCATATTATCCAATATCTCACTTTTTCAGGATGCTGTATTATAGTCACCGTGTGATATGGCTGCTACTTTTAACATTTTGAGTACCCTGTAAAACAATCCGTGTAAGATCAGTGTATGTAAAGTTTTGTGTATATGTGCTTGGGTGTGTATGTGTGTGTGAATGATGGGGTGCTGTAAAGTTCCTGGCTCTAAGGGTATCGTGAAAGGCCTGGTTGGTGGCCCAGGCTTCGGAGTTCTTTTACAGGACACAGAAAAACTGAAGAACCACTGCAATAAGTGTGTGACTCTGAGAAGTGAATATGTTGACTAAAATCATAATTAACTGATCATCCTATATTTTCTTTTACCCAAAGCCAAGGAACATTGCAGTACCTCCTGCCTGTTTCTGTGTAAACATCTATATATAGGCGTAGGAGTGGCTGTGTGGTAAGTAGCTTGCTTACGAACTACATGGTTCCGGGTTCAGTCCCACTGCGTGGCACCTTGGGTAAGTGTCTTTTACTATAGCCTCGGGCCGACCAAAGCCTTGTGAGTGGATTTGGTAGACGGAAACTGAAAGAAGCCTGTCGTATATATGTATATATAGATATGTATGTGCGTGTTTACGTGTCTGTGTTTGTCCCCCCAACATCGCTTGACAACCGATGCTGGTGTGTTTACGTCCCCGTAACTTAATGGTTCGGCAAAAAAGAGGCTGAAAAAATAAGTACTAGGCTTACAAAGAATAAGTCGTGGGGTCAATTTGATCGACTAAAGGCGGTGCTCCAGCATGGCCACAGTCACATGACTGAAACGAGTAAAAGAGTAAAGAGAGAGTATAAAAAGAGATGATGCATAAAATATAACAAATATATAACCACGGTAACTGAACTTTTAATTACCAATGGATGTGTATTTTTTTATGTTTTATACATCATCACTTTGTATATACATTCACATCAATCACTTGCTGAATAACCTCCCTCCGATTTGCAGTTTGTATGGATCACCCGGTGGATTTAACCAACACGGATTCTTATATTCCTTATTTGAAATTCTGTTAACCAGGTTTATTTTGCAAGAAGTGCAGAGTTATTTGCCTGAATGTCTTAAATCCCTATTTTATATCACTGTGTGTAAGTGTGTGTGTGTCTCTCATTACCTTTGACCCTTTAGCATTTAAACCGGCCATATCCGGCCAAAAGTATTCTGCTTGTTTTATGTTCAAACTGGTCGTATCTGGTCTCTTACACCAACCCTACAATATCGTTTTAAAAATTAACAGCTACCTCATCAAAATCTCATAGCTACAAGATAATGCATGATTAGTTCAAAACAACATGGATAAAAAAGCATTGATTTTAGCAGAATGATGTGAACACTAAAGGGTTAAACAACAAAATCATCATATTACATTCATGTTTGAAAATGAAGATGTTATTTTTTTGTATAACTGCCCCTGAAACATATATATATATATATAGTAATGAATAAAATAAAAATAAAATCTTTGAATTAAAAATAAACAGAAAATGCTTTGTTACAATTACTTGTTAACAACTAATAGTAAATTATTAGTTAGCAACTGTTAATTGAATTAGCAATTAGTTAATTATTGACAGTTAATGTGATGGTTGTCTTCTGTCAATTAGTTAATTATTGACAGTTAATGTGATGGTTGTCTTCTGTCAATTAGTTGTTGGTTTGTTCCTTGGTTTGTTGGTTGGTAAGTTTGCTAAATGGTTGTTTGGTTGGCTGGGTACATAGTTGGTTGGTTGGTTGGTTGGTTGGCTGGCTGGCTGGTTGGCCTGTTGTTTGTGTGTGTGTGTGTGCTATACTCACATCATCACTTTAGACTTGATGACTGTTAAAGCTCGAGCAAGAAATATCCAAATAGCACATGTAGCGACGCAGAAAAACACACCAATCCACATGAGAGTTATTGGATATCCATAAGTGATTTGTCGAGTATAGCACAATTGGGGCGGGATTGTCACAAAGTAGAAGCAGTCCTCGATTTCATAGGTCCGCTTTGTGTAGGTGATTACTAACGTGAACACTCCGAAGATACCTGTAAGAAGAGGGGGAAGGAATTTGAGTAGGGATTGGATTGGAGGTAGGAGGGGTGGGGATGAAGGACAAGATGTAATGAGTATTTGTGTGTGAGAGAGAGTGTAGAGGGTAAAGTTAGGATAGTGATGGAAAGAGAGAGAGAGAGAGATTCGGGGGAGATTAATAAGGTAAACAGAAGAAAAGAAGATAAGTATAGAAAGGGAGAGTTTGTATGAGAAAGAGTAGGCAGTATGAGGAATAGAAAGAGGTGGAATGAGAGGAGGAGGAGAAAGAGAAGGAGGGAAGGAGAGGAAAATAGGGAAGAGGCAGAGGTGAATAAGGGAAATGGGGAGGAGAAAAAGAAAAAGAGAAATGTAAAAGATTATAAAGAATTAAACAAAAAAGTATAAAATAAGAAATGAAATCATAAAATGATTGGCTCATTAATTAAGATAAATGGATTTAATTAATTCACTAAATTAGTCCCGGTTTGGAGAGTAAGACTTGATCTGCAACTACAGTTTGTCTAAACTTTAAAACAGCAGTTTTCAGTTTGTGGTCTGCAGATCCTTGAGGTTCCATGAATTGAAAACTTGTTGAAGCCTGGGATCAGTAGGATGATTCATTTCAATAAAATGGGTTCGTCATGGTAGGAAGGCTGCAAACCACTGCTTTAAAGTGTCACCATAAGGTAATAAATGATCTTTTCTTTTTCAATGGTCAAGAGAAAGTGCCCCTGCCCATGGCCTTCTTGTGCCCTCTGGATTTGGTGAGGCCAGTCTCAAAGAAAGCAGTTTATGAATTAATTATGAGTGATTTTTTAAAATAAAAGAACACAATTATTACAGTCTACACCAATTTAAATATATTTTTCTATAAAAAATGTGGTTTTTTAAATTCTTTTCATTATTGAAGATTTTTAACTTGTTTCAACCCTTCCCCCAGACTCATATCTAAAACTACGGGATTCAACTTGCCCTTCTTTTTTCTTAAAAAATAATGATAAACATGGGAACACATGCATATATATATATATATATATATATATATATATAGCAATTAAGGACAACTTCTTAATAAGGAATCTTAATAAGAAATTATCAGGTAGATAGCGTGAAAAACCTCATAAGAGAAAAATTTCGAAAATAATTCTTTCTTATTGAACATATTAATTTATATATAGATGCGTGTGGCATCTTTGTATAATAATGCCCTCTATATATATATATATATATATATATATATATATTTATGCAGGTGTTCCCATGTTTATCATTATTTAAAAAAAGTTGGAAATGGTCAGAGTTTGAATGTCTTTGGTCAGAGATTTGTTCAATCAGATCTCACCCAATGTTAAACAACAACAACAACAATAGTTGCTTACAACATGATAAGTACAGAATTTATTCTTATAAAAACAGTAGTTCAAATTCCATCAAGATCAACTTTGCTTTCGTCCCTTCAGGGATCAATAAATTAAGTACCAGTCAAGAATAAGGGTTGATGTAATCAACTGGCCACCACCACCACCCACTAAAACTCTTTCAGGCCTTATGCTCATAGAAGAAAAGATCAAGATTATTATTTCATGAAAATTCTCAGCTTATTTTGCTGGACATGATGAAAATGGCAATTGCTTACAGCCATGAGACCAAGGTGACACTTGTTTACAGATCAGGCTTTAAGAAGCCTGGTGAGAACTCTTGCAGCTTCAAGCAATGGTGATTTTTTTGTAGCTGTTCTATCTTTACATTTGTAACAATCTTTTTTGAACCACGCTGGTAGTTGAGTGCTGATACTTCCAAGTGCACAAGTCACTCTTGGTATCAAGCCCACTCTTTTCAACCTCTGTATTTCCCACTTCAATTCATCATAGTTGTTCATCCTACATCAATTCATCATAGTCATTTAATAATTATTATTATTATTAAGGTGGCAAGCTAGCAGAATGGTTAACATGCTGAGTGAAATGCTTAACAGTATTTTGTCTGCCGCTACGTTCTGAGTTCAAATTCTACCAAGGTCGACTTTGCCTTTCATCCTTTTGGGGTCAATAAATTAAGTAGCAGTGAAACACTGAAGTCAATGTAATCGACTAGTCCCCTCTCCATAAATTTCTAGTAGAAAGGATTATTATTATTATTATTATAGATGTTTTCGATCTAATTTGAATTCTTTGCAATCAACTTTGAATTCTTTGCAATCAACTTTGAATTTTTCAATTGGTGCTCAAGCCTTGAAAAAAACTAAGAGTTAAACTTCATCGGCCGTAAGGGAATACATGTCTATCTTATCTAACTCATCTAGTAGAGCCCACCAATTGATCTCTGAAGAGTTCGATGAAATAACTCATGAACACTGCAATAGCTTCTACCAAAAGATACTTCAACATATTTACGTCGTCGACTGGTCTGAATAAGGGGAGATAATAGAAAAAGAATCATTCGTTTATTATCTCCCCTTGTTCAGACCTGTCGACATTACAGAGCATCTGTTGGTAGAAGCTATCGTAGTGTTCATGAGTTATTTCATCGAACTTTTCAGATATCAATTGGTGGGCTCTACTAGATGAGTTAGATAAGATAGACATGTATTCCCTTACGGCAAGGCTTGAGCACCAATTGAAAAATTCAAATTTGATTGCAAAGAATTCAAATTTGATGGCAAAGAATCTAAACTAGATTGAAAACATGATAATAATGAAATTATTGTATACAGTGCTCAGGTGCACCACAACTTGTCAGAAAGTGCGTATAGAGTAACATCTATATTATTATTATTATTAAGGCGATGAGATGGTAGAATTGTTAGCATGCCAGGTAAAATGCTTAGCGGTATTTTGTCTGAGTTCAAATTTCATGAAGATCGACTTTGTTTTCCATCCTTTCCATGTCAATAAATTAAGTACCAGTCAAATACTGGGGTCGATGTCATCGATTGCCCTCTCCACAAAAATCCAGGTCTTATGCCTATAGTAGAAAGGATTATTATTATTGGGATGAAGGCAGAAGAACCATGGGCCAGGAGGATATGAAGCATCCAATGTTATCTGTTACCCAGTGGAAAACCATAGACATCATATGAACAGCAATGACAATATTTTAGGTTATTGCTTTGTTTATTATTTTATTTATCTATTTATATTTTTATTGTTGTTGTTGCTGTCATTATCCTTATTATGATTATTGTTATTTTGTATTAGGTGTAGAGGCTTCATCTGTTATTAAAGCCTGAGCAAATTCCATCTTCAGCACTCCCGAACCACCAGCCCGGCATCCAGACAGCCTTTCCCATATGTGGCATCCATATGAACTGGAGTCTAGGATATTTGGAGAAGACGGTGTGACGGGTGACATGAGCCTGTACCACTTACAACAAATTCACTGTTGGGGTAATTTAAAAGCAAGCTGAAAGTCCTATGGTGACAGGAACGTGTAAAGGATGTTGCTGAAAGTTCTTAGCCAGAGTCCCACATGACCATCTCATGACATTCCATATACCCAGAGGTAATTCCTCATCGAAGCACACATTATCAGTGTATATGCACTTACATTATCAGCATCCAAGCAAAAACATAAAATCTTCTACTCTGAATTTCAGACATTTGGCATCATGTCCTGACAAAGTCATATTGATGGGTGATTTTAATGCCAGAATAAGTCACAAACACACAGTGTTGTCAAAAGTGATAGGAAACCATTGAACAAGAATGAAGAATGCAAGAGGTTTGGTCTTTCTGTTAAAAGTTTGGTCTAACAATCACAAACACAGGCTTTCTGTAGGCAGATAAATACAAAAACACCTGGAAGCACCCCTGATATGGTAACTGGAACCTGTCTGAGACTATGTCATCACTAAGAGCAAAGATTGCAGTGATTTCAGATTAACCAAAACTCACAAAACTCCTGAGTGTTACTCAAATCACAGAATAGTCTGTAGTAAGGTATTTGCTAAACCATATACAAAGAGACCACTGAGATCCAGTATACCTTTGAGAAAAAAATACTCCAGAAATAACAAAAGTTTTGAAATGCATCTAAAGTCAGAGCTTCAGAACATGGCAGAAAGCAATGATCCTCATATTTTGGGGCAAAATATTTGTGACGGCATCAAATCATCCACTGAAGAAGTTCTAGGATTGAGCAAAGACAAGCATCAAAATTGGTTTGATGAGAATGATTCTCAAATGAAACTTCTGAAAACTATGCACAAAAGACACAAGACATGAATCTCAAACAAAAGCTCACCATCACACATATCTCTATACATCTCTGAGAAAACTACTAAGAAAAAGCTGCATGAGAGGAAAGATTCTTGGTGGGTAAAAAAAAGCCCAAGAATTGGAACAGGCTGCTAACTCTTACACCATAAGAGCATTGTATGACAGTGTGAAAGGTGTATTTGGTCTAAAAAACGGGGTGGTACGGAATCAGTTCTTTCAAATGGCAGGTGAAAACCCTTAAGTAGGAAACGTGAAATTCTGAAAAGATGGGCTGAACATTTTAAATCTATATTAAATCAAGAATTCACTTCTGATCCTGAACTTATCAATGAAATCCTTCAAAGGCCTATAATTGAGGAACTTGCAGAAGATCCTTCTTTGGATCAAAAAGTATTCCAATGGTAAAGCTCCTGGACAAGACAGTATTCTCATTGAAGTGTACAATCATGGTAGTAGACTATTTGTAAGAAAGCTGCAGAAATTGATCTGTTTAATCTGAGTAACTGAATCTATCCCCACCCCCCTATAATTCAGAGATGCATCCATAAGGCACCAGTACAACAACAAGGGGAAGAAGAGTGGATGTGATAATCATAGGGGAATAAGTTTGTTGTGCATAGCTGGAAAAAACCTTACGAGGGTGATCCTTAACTGCATTAATAAGCAAGTAGTAAACAGCATAGATCTTGAACCCCAATGTGGATTTTGGGCTGGGAGAGGCACAACTGACATAATTTTTGTCTTTTGGCAAATTCAAGAAAAGGCACATGAACAAAATACTGACTTGTGCATTGCCTGTGTCAATTTGACCAAGGCCTTTGATACTGTGAATTGTGAGATGCTCTGGAAAATTTTGTCAAAAGTTGGTCCTCTTGATAAAAGAATAAGGATAACACGAGGGTGCACAAAGGAATGATGGTCACAGTGAGATCTAACAGTCAATGCTCAGAGGCATTTTCTGGTGCCACTGGAAACAAATAGGGATGTATTTTAGCCCCTGTACTTTTTTCCATATTCTTTTCAATGATGCTCCAACATGCTTTTAGGGATAACCATGAAGGTGTAAAAAAGGAGGTCTACTAAAGGTAAAAGGGCAAAGTTTCAGATCAAAGAAAACGACCAAGGGAGAGATTCTATGTAACTGACTTTCTGCTGATGATTGCATTTTGGTTTCTCATACATTTCTGGGAATTCAGGAAACAGCTGACAGGTTTGCTGCGACAATTTATGCATTTGGGCTGACTGTCTGGATTGAAAAGACTGAAGTTTTATTGCAACCAAGGCTTGGGGCAGAACATGGATCAAGATTAAAATGTTATGATTGATGGTAAACGAGTAGTCTTGATGATGAAACTAATATTAGAATATCTAAGGCTACAAAGGCTTTTGGAAAACTTTCCCCTCATTTATGGAATGACAACAGTGTGTGTCTGAGAACTAAAATAAGCAAATCTTGGATTTTGAGCAGACTGTTATATGGGGCAGAAGCATCGACTCCTTGCTACAGACATATAAAGCAACTTGAAACCTTTCACATCTGCTGTCTGCAGAATATCTGCAACATAAAATGGCAAGATAAGATATGAAATATCAAAATCTTTAAAAAATATCATATCTCTAGTATCAGATGCATGCTGCTGGGCATTCAGTGCAGATGGGCAGGACATGTTCAAATGAAAGATGACTGTATTCCAAAACTGCTTTTATATGGTCAACAAACATAGGGATAACATGGTAAAGGAAGCCCAGTCCTTGGATATAATGGTAAGTTGAAGAAATCACCAAAGTCTCTACAACTTAATTTGTCATCTTGGGAAACTCATTGCCGAGATCAATCTGCATAACCTAAAATGTGTGATGATGCACCAAACAATTTGAATTGAAGAAACAGAACAAGAAAAAAGTTCTATCCCGCAATCAACAGACGCAGTTGGCCAATCTCAGGCAAAATCAAAATCACCAGTGTCCCCAGGGTGACTATAGAGCAAAGTCCATACCTGGACCCGAATTTCATTCACACATCCATTGAAGACAGATGCAGCTTCTTTTATATTTTATTTTTAAAGTTTTTATTCTTTGTCTCACATTTTTATTTTTTAAATCCACTCTTTCAAACAGTAATACATTGAAATTGATGGGAGTGATGATCATTTACTTAATGGTGTCACTGTTTGTAGTTCGATGATAGTAATGACTGGGAAAAAATAAATATTGTGTTTGACATGTCATGAGAAAAACAAAGCATATCCCTGGTCACCCTTTTGAATCACAAAAACCAAACTACAGGTCAGAAGCATAGCTAGAATGTGTGCCACCAAGTACAGACTCTTGAGTTAATCCCCATCACATAAGGTCCCCCCACTCTACAAAGCATACATAGACTTATGCAGCTGACCCAAAAGTGTTTCGCCGATCCCATTTTCTGCACCCTCCTCTCCAGGCTACAGCAACAGTGTTTTATTGTATCAGAGAAGTTTTGTGAAAGAGACTCCACAAATGAATGATGATCGAACCAGATGTAATATTAAACTTAATAATAAATGTAATATCAAATTAAATGTAGCTGTTATGATGGAAAGGGACCAATGACGAAAGCCTATTGCCAGTGTTGACTCAGCATCCCTTACACTTTGGACTACTCTTTTATATTAGATAAGAACAAGTGGAGGAGAGATCGGGTACCATTCTATCTCTGGATGCCCGCGTTTACCAATGGGAGTAGTTATACTCAACATTAGATAGGTGCAAGCATGGCTGTGTGGTAAGAAGTTTGTTTTCCAACCTCATAGTCTTGGGTTCAGTCCTATTGTGTGGTAGCTTGGGCAAGTGTCTTCTACTCTAGCTAGATTTAGTAGATGGAAAGTGAAAGAAACACATTGTGTGTGTGTGCATGCATGCGTATGTGCATGTGTATATTACTATTTCATTGCATTGACTTTGCAGGGTAGCTGTAAGCAAGTGTCAGTGTCACGCAAGCTGTGTAGTTTGTTGTTAATCTTCCACGAAAACATGTCTACTCATGGCAGAAATCTTACTTGACTTGGAAAGAGAATTGGTAACAGGAAGGATATTCAGCCATAGAAACATCTGCCTCAACAAATTGCATCAGGCCCATGGAAAAGTTGACATTAAAATTTTCGTGATTCTAAGAAGAACCCTTGAAATCACTTGTCAGTTTTATATTGTGATGTCAGGTTTCCAGAGGGTAAGTTTTATGTGAAAAAAAGGTTAGATGCAACGGCAGGATATTCAATGATTTTAAATTTGCAGTTTATGTGAACCTGATATTATATAGATATGTATAAGTAGCCTTCATTGACTATCCAAACATTGTAGGTATCTGTCTTTATTATTAGCATATTAGGTCAACTTTGCCTTTCATCCTTTTGGGGTTGATATAATGAAGTACCAGTCAAGTACTGGGGTCATTAGAATCAAATTGTCCCTATCCTCAAAACTGCTGGCTTTGGGCCAAAATTAGAAAGAATTATTAATTTATTATCTTAGTCTTGTTCGCTTTCTGTGTGATACCTTGCACAGGTGTGTCTTCCACTATAGTCCCAGGTTGACAAAACCCTTATTGGTAGATTTGGCAGAGAGAAACTGAAACTAGACTATTGAATGTGTGTGTGTGTGTATATATATGTGTGTGTGTTTATATGTATGCGTGTGTGTGTAACCTTGTCTTGACATCATTAGATAGTTGTAAATAAACATCATTGTCATCAAATTAATTTCAAGTCTTCAGTGAAAAAAAAAAAATCTGGCCATGAGAAAACTATTACCTAGTTTGAAAACAAACAAATTTCGTCTTACACATGCAAATAGATGTATTATGATGATGATAATGATGATGATAAATATATGTCTCAAAATCCTTTTGCGTTGAAGGTATTAGCTATACATAGTTTCAACATACACTAAAACTCCAAATAACTGATGGTTAGAGCATGTGTATTCTAGTTTTTAGAATAGAACACTATCACTACACATCATAAGAAATGTGCTGAAGGTCTGACTTAAGGAAGGGCACCTGGCTATAGAACAATCAATGGACCTTTTGGAAACCTTTCCTTAATTTTGACTATGGATGAGGTCTCTCATCCCAGCTTGGGAAAGCAGGCACAAAAATGGTGGTGGTGGTGGTGGTGGTGGTAGTGGAAGGTGGTGATGTTAGTGGTGGTGGAGGCAGCAGCAGTGGTGGAGGCAGCAGCAGTGGTGATGGTGGATGGTGTTGTTGATGCTGCTGCTGCTGCTGCTGATGATGATCTTCTAAAGCCACTTCTGTAACAAAAATTTTTTAAATCAAACAGAAAATATACAACAGTCTATATGCAGGAGTTTCTTTGTCTATCATATTCACTACATCTGCAACCAGTAATATCACAAGCACCACCATCATCATCATCACCACCACCACCACCAACAACAACAACAACAGCCATCTTAGAAGATAATTACAATAATTACTAGCAAATAAATTGTGCAGTGTTTCATGTTTACAAATGTCAGTTTTAAAGATTTATTTGCTCAACAACATTTACCCATATTTCCAATGCCTTCACCATCAATAACACCACTTAATAAGATCTCTATCTCAATCTCTATGACACAATTTCTACTTTGATGTGTCTATAACAATATGATTGTCGAGAAATAATTATCCTGTTTCCTTTTCCTTTCCTTTTTTCCTTGTCTCACTCAATTGCGTTTCATAATTACATTGTATCAATTTGAGTTTCAAAAATTTCCTCTTCTTGTCAATTCTGATAAATGATGGATGATGAAGTAATTTTGGTCAGTTGATCAGAATATAATTTCAACTGTTGATCATCAGTCGTCCAGTAACACTACGTAGGAGGGTGTTGTGTTGATTGGCAGAAATATGAGAACACTGGACTAAAATGTTTTGCAGAAGTTGGTTTTGTTTTTCCTTTTACATTTCAAGAGGTCACCAATTTGGGTCGTTATCCTTCTACAATCAATTGATCAAGCACTAGTAATAAATGGCTAATTATTTAATCGACTAAATTCATATCCCACACTTATAAAAAAAAATGGCACAAGCGGAAATTAGAATTCGTAAATGTCATACTTATCATGGTGGAATATCAAATACAAGTGCAGGCATTGCTGTGTAGTTAAAGAATTTACTTTGCAGCCTCATAGTTTAAGGTTCAATCCTTGGCCTTGCGCATTTGGCAGATGGAAACTATGCACAAGTCTATTCTATAGATTAATATACTCCAGGGTTTCCTTCATCTCGCAAAAAGACAAGAAGGTTATGGATGAAATTCCTTTCATTATATGTCTGCTCAATGACAAAAACAATGAAGGAACCTTATACTCCAAGAGAACCCATCCCACAGCTAATTGCCACCTCTATCTTTCAAACCTCTAGTCCTAAAACAAAAAACTTCCCTTAATCTTCCATCCCAGATATGCCCTCCTCCCTCTAGAACCTGTCATATCCAATCGCATTCATCTCACTCATCTGTGAATGGGATGCAGAGGTCATTGAGTGCTGTCTCTTTTTTCTGACAAAATGATTATTTTTAGTTTTTGGTACAAAGACAACAATTTTAAATTAATTAAATTAACTGCTTTGAACCCAGTGTTCAAATGGTACTTATTTTATTTTAGCCCCCAAAGGACGAAAGGTTAAAGTTAACATCAGCAGTATTTGAACTCCAAACATGGATTCAAAAGAAATAAAACTGAGGATTCTTCCAGCTTGCCACCTGAATTAACTTGCCACCTGAAATAACTTTCCACCTGAATTAACTTGCCACCTGAACTAGCTTTCCACCTGAATTAACTTGCCACCTGAACTAGCTTTCCACCTGAATTAACTTGCCATCTGAACTAGCTTTCCACCTGAATCAACTTGCCACCTGAACTAGCTTGCCACCTGCATTAACTTGCCACCTGAAATAACTTGCCACCTGCATTAGCTTTCCACCTGCATTAGCTTTCCACCTGAACTAGCTTTCCACCTGAATTAACTTGCCACCTGAACTAGCTTTCCACCTGAACTAGCTTTCCACCTGAAATAACTTGCCACCTGCATTAGCTTGCCACCTGAACTAGTTTCGCACCCTACTGACAAAGTAATAATTTCTAATGAAGGCAGAAGTTCAGAAATTTTAAGAGCAATGTTTATTCGATAACGTTGATCCCAATTATTGACTGATGCTTTATGAATTCTATTGACCCTGAAAGAGTGAAAGACAAAGTTAACCTTGGTGGGATTTGAACTCAAAACACAAGGACTGAAACTACATATTGGTTTCAAATTTAGGTACAAGGCCAGCAATTTAAGAGGAGGGGTGGATAAGTTGAACATATTGACCCCCAGCACTCAACTGGAACTTATTTTATGAAGCCCAAAACGATGAAAGGTAAAGTTGGCCTTGGCAGGAATTGAACTCAGAATGTAAAGAGCCAGAATATATAGTGCAAGGGGTTTAGTCAATGCTCTAATGATTCTGCCAATGTATTATCTTTTTCTAACTAAATAACAAGAACTATCAATACTACCAACACAAGTTCCAATATGGCCACTGCCACCACCACCGATATTGCAGTCGTTATCGATAGAACTACTTTCTTCAAACAGGGAACTTCTCATACATGGTTACTTAACTCATTGGATAAAGTAACCATTTCCTTCTTAAAAATGAAATGGACCCTTTGGATAGTGCAGCATCTGATATAGGAAACCTGGAAAAAAGTCAAGATTGCAACTGCTTGAATATATTTTATATCTACTCAATCAAAGCCTACCTGGGGCTGAAGCAACATCGTTATGTGTGTGTGTGTGTGTGTTGCAAGTGAGTCAGTGAGTGACTGTGTGTGTGTGTGTGTGTGTGAGTGAGTCAGTGAGTGTGTGTGCGTGAGTGATTGTGTGTGTGAGTGAATATGTGTGTAAGTGATCATCATCACCACCACCATCATCATCATCATTTAATGTGTTTTCTGTGCCGGTGGCATGGGCTTGATGATTGAACAGAAGCTAGCAAGCCAGCCAAAGGACTGCACCCAGCTGCTTTGACATGGTTTCTACGGCTGGATGCCCTTCCAAATGCCAGTTTACAAAGTGAACTGAGTTCAATCCCGAGTAACCCACAAGACCTCTCAACTGAGGGAGGTGACTTTATGCTAGGAAATGAGAGGTTAAAGTATGTAGGGGAGGTACATGGTTATCCCAGTTGGAAAAGGGAGAAGATGGTGGTGAAGATATGTGAGGGAAGGTGAGAAAAGGTTCAGAGGATTGGATAGGGATGAATGAGTAGGTAAGCATATTCACGAGCGTGTGGCAGATGAGGTTAGAAGTGAATGCAGTGAGTGATGAATATGGATGGAGGTGTAATTAATTGTGAATAAAAGCTGGAGGAAGCATGGATGAGGGAGGTGATTGGTAGCAGGTGATGAAGCAAAAATGAAGAGAGAGTCCTTCTGCAGAGCCTTTGACAGGCAACTACATGTTGATTTAGGCAAGCACCAAGATCAGTCCAAAACAGACATGATCATCAGTTCTGGGATAATAAAACAACTGGTTGTGCCGGAATTTACCGTAGTTTGGAAAATGAGTAAGAAATGTGCAGATGAGGATAGAAATGCCAGAACAGAGACTGAAAAATGCACCTTAACCTAATAGAAGTGAGTGAGAAATTCTTATTCCGGGTATTCACTTTGCAAAAACATCAACCATTTGAGCATTTAATGCATTTTAGGATGAATTAAGAAAAAAACCCAAAAAAACAAAGGTGGCCATTCAATCTGTGAGCAAAAACTAAGAGATAGCTACCATGTGAAACAGAATTAAAAGGGTTGATAAGTTGACAGGGGTTGCAGGGATGAAAGCTGGAGCCTGATAAATCTTGGTTAAGTCTCCTAGACAAGGGTATCTAATGTTAAATTATCCCAAAATACTTTACCTTCCTAGTCTACATCACTAAGAATGCATCTCAACTCATCCAGGAGATATAGCTTGCACATTGGCTATAGATATATTCATATGTTTATGCATATGTGCTTACGCGTGTGTCTTGAAGCAAAGCAAGGGATTCATGTTAAAAGGCATAAACTTCCTAGATTACACGTTTCCATTCAAATTCTCCTCTGTTCATTTCTTAGTTTGATATCTTCTAAGTCAGGAGCCACAACAGCATACCACAAACCTGGTCTCTAGCTGCTTTCAGTAGAATTCATTCTATAGCAATCATTCAAACCAGTCTTTCAGCTCACTACAAATTTTTTTTCCACTACACAAATAGACAAGGAAATGATTAATTCTAGCAATCTCACCTAGACTGGAAGGGCAGTCTGTCACAGTCAAAGACTCTACCCTTTCTCTTCCATTGCCTTTTCTTTCTAATTTACAAAGAAAAATGAATAAAGACACAAGTATTTGTTCTTACCAGCCATCATATATAGAGTTCCAGTTACCATTACTAATGCAACTTGCTTCTTGAAAACAGCAATAATTCCAAGAGCTGAAGCTGTCATTAAATCTATCGTGCTAACAATTAAACACGATGCTGCAGATGTCTGCATTTCTGGAAAAGAGAAACAAAATCAATCACTAATGCTTACAATAATAAATATGAATATATATATATATATCATGATGATGATGATTTATATATATATATATATATATATATATACGTTTAAATATTTGTTGTGCAAGATTTTTTATGTGAAGTCGTGTGTTGAAACAGATATTGTTATATTTCGGAATGGTCATTTTGCCAGTTTAGCCAATAAAAACACACGCACTATATATTTGGTGTCAAAGGAAGGCTAACTAGGAAGATGGTTTTTGTATGTGGCAGATGCTCAGGAACAATAAACACTGAAAATGCTCTGAGACCAACTTCCGTCACTTTCCAGGGAGAAAAACTAGAAATAGTTGATAGTTTCCGTTACCTAGGTGACCAAGTCAGCAGCAGGGGCGGGTGTGCTGAAAGTGTAACTGCTAGAGTAAGAATAGCTTGGGCAAAGTTCAGAGAGCTCTTACCTCTGCTGGTGACAAAAGGCCTCTCACACAGAGTGAAAGGCAGACTGTATGATGCGTGTGTACGAACAGCCATGCTACATGGCAGTGAAACATGGGCCGTGACTGCTGAGGATATGCGTAAGCTCGCAAGAAATGAAGCCAGTATGCTTCGATGGATACGTAATGTCAGTACTCATACTCGGCAGAGTGTAAGTACCTTGAGAGAAAAGCTGGACCTAAGAAGCATCAGTTGTGGTGTGCAAGAGAGACGTTTGCGCTGGTATGGTCATGTGGCGAGAATGGATGAAGATAGTTGTGTGAAAAAGTGCCACACCCTAGCGGTTGAGGGAACCTGCGGAAGAGGCAGATCCAGGAAAACCTGGGTGGTGAAGCACGGCCTTCAAACTTTAGGTCTCACTGAGGAAATGACTAGAGACCGAGACCTCTGGAAGTGTGCTGTGCGCGAGAAGACCCGGCAGGACAAATGAGTCCATAACCCGTGGCCTTCTACATGGGATGGAGCCAGCCTACGTATGCATACCTTCCCTTTTTGGGACACAAAACTCTACTTGTGAAGACCTGTTGAGGCAAGTGAGGATCAGAATCGAAATCGATCAATGGAAATTGCAGATGTGTTACCAGTGCCGGTGGCATGTAAGAGAACCTTCCGTTTCGCGACCGTTGCCAGCGCCGCCCCGACTGGCCTCGTGCCGGTGGCACGTAAAAAGCACCATCCATTCGTGTCTGTTGCCAGCCCCGCCTGGCCCTCGTGCCGGTGGCACATAAAAAGCACCATCCGTCCGTGGCCGTTTGCCAGTTCTGTCTGGCACCTGTGCGGGTAGCACGTAAAAAGCACCCACTACACTCACGGAGTGGTTGGCGTTAGGAAGGGCATCCAGCCATAGAAACAATGCCAGATTTGACTGGGCCTGATGAAGCCTTCTGGCTTCACAGACCCCAGTAGAACCGTCCAACCCATGCTAGTATGGAAAACGGACGCTAAACGATGATGATGATGATGATGATGATTTTGCTTCAGTGTTATTTATTTTTTACATTAATCTTAATCTTATTTCGGCCAGAATACTTTCGTTACACTCCTGTGACCGCATCAGTGGTCCTTTGTTTTCTTCTATCTTATTCGTGTCTCTCCTTACTAACCGTCAGCCATTTTGTATTTCTATTGTATGTCTTCATTTGCGCATGCTTATATCTCTATGTGCGTTTATGTTTATTTAGTGTGTGTATGTGGGGGTATGCTTGTAATATTTGTATTTTCTGTTTATATATGTTCATGTAATTTGTATTTTGTTTTTGTTGTTTTTGTTTATTCTTATTTTGTTCATGTGTTTACATCCACTTATTATTATCATTACATATGCTTGTATGTATAACAACAATACTAGTAATAACAATAATAAATCGAATCGAAAAAAAAAATTATAAATAAAAAAATTAACTAAACAAATTTCGATTCAATTTATTATTGTTATTACTAGTATTGTTGTTATACATACAAGCATATGTAATGATAATAATAAGTGGATGTAAACACATGAACAAAATAAGAATAAACAAAAACAACAAAAACAAAATACAAATTACATGAACATATATAAACAGAAAATACAAATATTACAAGCATCCCCCCACATACACACACTAAATAAACATAAACGCACATAGAGATATAAGCATGCGCAAATGAAGACATACAATAGAAATACAAAATGGCTGACGGTTAGTAAGGAGAGACACGAATAAGATAGAAGAAAAAGGACCACTGATGCGGTCACAGGAGTGTGACGAAAGAACTCTGGCCGAAATAAGATTAAGATTAATGTAAAAAATAAATAACACTGAAGCAAAATACACCAAATTTATAGTGCGTGTGTTTTTATTGGCTAAACTGGCAAAATGACCATTCCGAAATATAACAATATATATAAATATATATATATATACATATATATATATAGTAGTAACAGAAAAGAGGAATTTCGATTATCCCCACAAGACAAATCGCTAAAGAGACTACTAACAAATGCAAAGCTTTACAAAACCACGAAACCAACGGCTGAAAAATGTGGACGCCCGAACTGTGGAACCTGCCCCAACCTGCTTGAAGGCTCGGATTTCCTTTTCAAACAAGGACAGAGGTTCACAATTAAAACTAGTTTCACCTGTGCCTCTGAGAACCTAATTTATGTAATAACCTGCTCGGGTTGCAGACACCAGTATATTGTACAAACGAGTATGACCTTGAGAAAGAGAACCACTCTACATATGGAGCAAATCCATTTCCCGCAATACAGACAAATTCCTCTCAGTGAACATATAGAAAAATGTGCAGGTAATATCAAACCAAATTTCACAGTCTTCCCTTTCTACCAGTGCAAAGACGCAATCTCTCAACTAGAATGTTTAAATAAAGAAACTTTTTTCATTGAAAAATACAAAACACGTCTTAATATGCACATATAACCAACTTTTATATTTTTACATATTTCAATTCACGATTACATCACTGTACATAAATCCCCTACTAAACAAGGTTTTTGAAACCTGTCTCTGTTCTGTACACATATATAATCCCCACCTGTTACCGAAGCCCAACAGTTATCTCCCTTACCCACAACAATAACAATAATAACGTCAACCAATTACCTCCCTTTATTTATCTACTTGTGTTTTTCATCACACACAACATGGACCAAATTTCTTCTTAAGAAAAAATATATATTCAAATAAGTAAAACATAATATCATGAATAGCAATAGCGAAACCGGTCGATATATTAAAAATTATATTAAAACTTTGTGTGTGTGTATTTTCCTTTTTTAAATTTCTTATATATATATATATATATATATATATATATATATATATATATATGTATATATATATATATGTATGTATATATATATATGTATATATATATATGTGTGTATGTGTATATATATATATATATATATATATATATGTATATATATATAAAGAAAAAGGAAGTAGTGGGATAATTATTTGATGATGATGATGATGCTTTCATTTCTTTTTAGAGGTTGTTCATGAGTGATTTATTTTCAGAAAATTCATGTCTTTCACAAATATGTGAATTAGTTGGAAAAAATCTAGAGTTGAATTGGGAAGAGGATGTTCTTTGTTATTTGGAATCTATGTGTGTGTATATACATGTGTGTGCATATGTGTGTGTGTAACTACGTGGTGAATATTTGGAAGCTTATATATATATATATATATATATATATATACAAGGCATGAATTTTCACAAATAAATTTCTCATGATGAACTTTTCAGAAAAGAAATGATGACGCTAAATAAATAATTATCCAAAACCTTAATTACCTCCTTTTTCTTAATATATAAAATCTGTACACCACTTCAAATGATATCCTGGTGTAGAACTCAATATACAATGCTTCTAAACAAAATGTTTGATGAGTGTAGAGCAGTAATAAAAAAAAAATGCTACAGGAAAAGCAACATTTCTACTATAAGATGCAGATGAACTCTGAGTTCACTGCAGCTTATAGCAGAAACAGCTGTAAGCTAATGGAATTCAAAACATAACCATAGTTTTTCCTTTGTCATTTATTTTTCTCATATATATACATGCAGTAGGCAGCTGTTGGCCTTGAGAGACCAAGGATCTGGGCCAAACGACATTGTATCAGCTGCTGAAGGTGGTGCAGTGTCTGCTGTGTCTGTCGAGGCCCACACAGTAGTAGTGGCAGTCATACATACAGCAGCTGCATTTGAGAGAGCTCCCTAGTAGAATTCCCTTTCGTTGAGTATGTTTTTCTTTGGTGGCAAGGTCTTCAAGTTTCTCTCCCGCTTGCTTCATCTGAGTATTTTGGCACAGTTGAGCATTTCAGTGTTGGTGATGTGGTCAGTCCACTTGATATCCAAGATGCATCTCAAATTACGAAGGTGGAAGATGTTGAGACACCGTAGTGTATTGAGGACACCGTAGTGTATTGAGGACACCCACCTTATGGACAGCAATCTTGGTGTTTGTGGCTAGTTTTCTGTTTTTGCAGACTCTCTTTGTGAGCCTGGCAAACGTGGAGGATGCTCATCCAATTTGTTTGCTGATCTCAGGGCCCAGGGACAGGTTGTCAGAGATGGTAGAGCTAAGGTAGGTGAACACACTACCTCTAGCTTGTAGTTGTTGATGGTGATGGTGATGAAGGGGGTCATGCTTCATACCTTGGCCCAATACTTTGGTCTTCTTCAGACTGATAGTCAGGCTGAATTTCTGACTGGTCTTTGAGAGTTTGTCCACAAGGTGTTGTATTTGCACTTCCGAGTGCACTGTCAGAGCTGCATAGTCCATGAACAGTCTATCTCTGATAAGCATTCTGATGAACCCTGCAGTTTTGACGGACTAAACAGCTTACCATCTGATTTGGAGTGAAGGTAGACACCATCAACTGATGTTCCATATGTGAGTTTTAGCATGTCTGTGAAAAGATTCCAAACAGAGTGGGGGCAATCATACAGCCCTGCTTCACACTGTTACATATGTTGAATGCCTGCAAAAAAGAGCAAGCAAATTGAACGACACCTTTCGTTTCCATATGAAAAAATTGGACATCCTGAAGAGTCTTGGAGGACAGCCAATCTTGGCAAGGAATTTGAACAAGCCATCTCTATTAAGTCAAAAGCCTTTTTAAGATCGAAGGAGGTGATGAAGAGTGGTTACCTTTGCTCTCAGCACTTCTGAAGACAGAAGACCACGTCGATGGTGGAGCATTCTGATCTGAAATCATATTGAGATTCAGAGTATAATTTCTCAGTAATTTTCTGTAGTCTGTTTAGGACCACATGGGCAAAGACCTTCCCTACAATGCTTAACAGTGAAATGCAGTTCCTTTGTTCTTATATAGAGTGACAATGTTGCAGTCTCTCATGTCTCGTGGGACTGTTACCTCCTCCTAACACTGACACAGTAGCTTCAGCAAGTAGCTGAGTAGAACACTCTTTGCATACCTGATGATTTCTGGTGGAATACCGTCTAAACCCAGTGCTTTTCCAGTAGGCAAGCCACCAATGGCCCTGCTCAATTCTTCAGCAGTTGGCAGTGTGTCCAGCTCCTCCATGATGGGTAGGTGTGCCATGGTGTTGTTTTCTTTGATGTAGAGCTTGGAATAATGTTCCAGCCATCTCTCCATCTGCTCTCTTTTGCTCCTGATGATCTTTCCCTGTTTTGAATTTCAGTGAAGCTATCTTGCTCTGGGTTAGACTGATGGCTTTCTTCATAACCTCATACATTTCACGAATGCTGCCCATGCCAAACAACAATTGGCTGTCTTCACATCATTGTAACCAGTCGTCACTTGCACAGCATCTCACTATCTTCTGTATGTTGTTCTTTGCTGATCTCAATGCTGCCCTGGTCAGTTGGTGTTTGTGCTTCAGCAGGGTAGCGTGCTTCTCCTCCATGGGTGTGCTTGCCTCAAAACAGTCTCATGTCATTTTTCTCCTCCTCCCCAAATCTCCCAATGCAATGCTTTGGATGATGTTCCTGACAGAGTCTCATCTCTGTTGAACATTGCCTTCTCATGTGTCTGCAAGGAGGATATCTTCCAGTAACTAGTAAAATGCTTGCCTGGAGGCTTGGCACAGTGCATCGTTTTTGGTTGGAGTTTGAGATTGCAACTAACCAGGGAGTGGCCTGTGTCATAGTTAGCACTCTGAAAGGACTGATTCAGGAGCACATTCCTCAGGTGGTTGCATCTGGTGATGATCAGATCTACCTAGTGCCATTGCCCTGAGTGAGGGTGATGCCAGAAGACCCTGTGTAGAGCTTTGGCCTGGGAGTAGGTGTTGGTGACACATAATCCATGGAGCATACAAAGCTCAAGCAGCCATTACCCATTTTCATTCATGTTGCCAACCCCATACCAGGAGTCATGATCATCTCTCCCTCTAGTGTTGAAGTCACCATGTAGCACCAGCTGTTCTCCATTTGGGATTGCCCATATTGTCCTAGAGAGCTGACTGTAGAACTTATCCTTGGTATCTTGTGTGAAATAGAGGGTTAGGGCATAAGCACTGATAAGGTTAACAGGCCCATCAGAAGTGTGCAATCGGAGTAGGAGTATCTGCTCTGAACCATTGCTGCTGAGTTCTACCAACTTCAGCAGAAAGTTCCTCATAGCAAAGCCAACACCATGCTCTCTGGCTTCAGGAATGCCTTTCCCTTGCCAGAAAAAGGTATATTCTTTTTCACGAAGGGTTCTCAAATCTGGGAGCCTCATTTTCTGGAGTGTGTGCCACTGATCTTTTGAAGATCCTCTGACAGCCCTTATGTTCCAACATCCATGTGTGAATGCTCATTTCTTGCGCTGTTTATTTATTTTCCTTAATGCAGTGTTTACAGTCCACAATTCAGGATATGAGTTTTCCTAAGCCCCATGCACCTGGTGGAGTAGGTGGGCTGTGATGGGGTAGCACTTAACTGGCTGGGAACTGCTCAGCTTGAGGCAAGAAGTAGCTGTCCAGAGAGGCCCAATGGCCTCTCCCTCCATCGAAAGCAGCCCCTGGCACCTTGCTCTTACACCAATCATGGTGTGCAGGCTTGAAACTGGTAGACTGCTGCTTTCCATGTTTTACAACTGCAGTTAGATGGCACCAGAGTATCCTCTGCAGGATGCAGACCCAGGCAGTCTTTTCATGGGAGATCAGCAGTTGCCCATGTGTTATCCAAGGGAAGGGTGGGGGCCAATACAACTTGGCACCAGTGTGGGTGCAGGAGTTGCCAGAATGAGGTTGTCTGCAGCACTGAACTGTCTTAGGGACTCCAGTTCCAGATTTATCCTTGGGGTTTACTCTTAGGTGAGTATTGCCACAAAGCAGCAGAGTTATTGCTGAGTGTCTTATGCAGGTAAGGGCTTAATAAGCAGCACAGCTAATAATGAGACTTGCTTATTTTGATGGCTGTTGACTCTTCAGAGTTTATTTACTTTTTGACAGGTCTTGTATTTAATCTTGCAGGGTGACCAAACAGCAAGAAAAATACCCTCCGCACAAAGTAAGCTGTGTGGAGTTGCTGGCTTAGACACTGACAGCCCAATACCTTTGATTGAGTGGTTGAAAAATAAAAGTAAAAAGAGAGAGAGAAAAAGAGGGTGGGGTCTGCGAGAGAGGGGTACAGAGAGAGAACACAACAGACTTTAGTAGTAGTATACTGTTATAGAAGCTAAAAGGTTTAACCCTTTAGTGTTCAGATTACTCTGTTAAATGTAATACTTTTTCACTCAAATTGTTTTGAATTAATCATGCATTATGTTATATCTTTGAGGTTTCAATGATGTGATTGTCTATTTTTAGAATGTCAAAGTAGGTTAGGTGTAAGAGGCTGGATATGGCCAATTTGAATATAAAACATGTAGAATATCTGGGCCAGATATGGCCGGTTTAAACACTAAAGGGTTAAATATCTCGAAGGACAGTGTAGGAGTTGCTGTTGCTTATTACCAGTGTTGTTATAAACTCTGCCTTAGCGAAGGTGGAGGTATTGTTTCCAGTCTTGTTTGTTTGTTTGTCTGTGACAAAATGTCTCAAGAACCACTGGATGGATTTGGATGAAACTTTAAGGGATGTTTGGCCTCATGATTGACATGAACTGATTAGATTTTGGAATAGATCTGGTACCAGACAAGGATTCTGGATTATTTTTCCTATTTTTTCACTTAATTTTTGAGAGTGGTCAGGTTCATTTTTAGTATTCTCATTTGTACGAGCAGTCAAGTTTATTTCAGGTATTCTTGTTTTAAAAATCATCACCAGCTGATCATTGAGAGGACGTTGGTGTTGCCTTGGCAGAGGTTTGTGCTCCCTGCCTTTGTTTTATTTTTAGTTTTGAGCTGTCGCCAAATGGGAAAACCTAACACCAAACAGCTAGTCACACAAGTTGTTTAGGTGGTCTGTTTAAGGGGTAGGTAGGAGGGGTTACAGGAAGAACAGGAGCAAGGTGGGACATATAGGGATATAGGCAATGAATTAAAAACCAGCATGGTTTTTTCAAAGATCACGCTGGGCTAGCTAGAACCAGCTTTAGATATGTATGTATACAAATACATTGCTATATTAGAAACAGAATGAATCTGATGAAGGAAAAGAGCAAGCTTACTATTCAAAGTTTAAAAATCCAGGAGTGAGTGACCACACCTGGCTGAAGAATGTCTTCTATGATGATGATGATGATGATGATGATGATGATGATGGTAGCAGTGAACCGCCACCGCCGCCATCATAGAAAACATCCTTCAGTCAGTCATGGCCACTCACTCACAGACTTTTAGACTTTCAACGTAGGCTTGTTCTTTCCCTCTGTTAAATTCATTCTGGTTCCAATATAGCAATGTTTCCATTTGTTTCTCTTCTTGTTGTTTATGTTTTCAGCTCTTTTGTTTTCGTATTTCATTTTGTTTATGGTTTGTGACATCCTGTACCCATATATGATATATATATATATATATATATATATATATATATATATGTGTGTGTGTTTGTGTGTACATATACATATATATATATATATATATATATATATATATATAGGAAGGGCATCCAGTTATAGAAACCATGCCCAATCAGACAGGAGCCTGGTACAGCTTGCCAGTTCTAGTCAAATTGTTCAACCCATGCCAGCATGAACAACAGACGTTAAATGATGATGATGACCACACACACACACACACACGGGTATATGAATAACAAAAGACAAATGCAAAATCACCAAAAGTCCAAGAGACATCCACAGTGAATGGTTTGATGCTCAAAGGAAAAAGTTATAAAGTGAAAAGTTAAGGGTTTAGAGCATGATCTTTTGAACATCGCCCGTCATTGGGTATACAGACAAAAGTGTAGAGAAGAGGAGAAAGATGGAAGGAAGAGAGACAGGATAAGAGAGCCAGGGGAAAATACACCTGTGTAACATAAAAATCAACAGGTGAAAGCACTTGGAGAGTTTAGAATAGCCTTGAAGTCAAAACACCTGATAACAAAGCTATGAGCCACCAAGAGAACCTCTACATGGTCATCTAACTAGATAGAAATAGTAATTAATTCTTCCTCAAATCACAAGTGTTGTTTTTAATAGAAGTATACACTGGATAATGTAGTCTAGAGTACACTGTGCTTGAAAAAAATAAAACGAGCATCTGAAGAAGACCAGAGGGTACAATGACGAAAGTATTGTAACTATAACAACCAAGATAAGAACACTGGTATTAATACAACAGTATATAATAATCTAGTATACAATTGGGGCAGTATTAAATTAAAATAGTCAACTATGTATCATACTTAAAGTATACACATTGTCAATAGGCCAGTTACTGCAGCCAGAATAAATACTGCAGTAACTGGTCTATTGACAGGGCATATACATTTAGTATGATACATTGATAATATTTGTTCATGTGAAAACACCTTCCTTGATGGGTCATTTTGTGGTGCTACACTATTACTCTTATGCGTTGCTCATTTTGTTGATCCAGTATATGTAGCACCACACTGGTATGTTAACCAGTAGACTACACTGGTTTCATATTGGCCCACCACAGTCTGCTCTGTTGTTCTCTTTCCTAATTGGACAGCAACTAAGGTAGCTTGTACATTGCTTGTTGTTGCTATGGATACAGGTGCTGCATTGGTGGAATCATTAGCCAACCAGACAAAGTGCTTAGCAGCAGTTCATTTTCTGTCTTTATATTTTGGGCTCAAATTCCACTGAGATCAACTTCACTTTTCATCCTTTTGGGGGTCAATAAAATAAGTTACCAGTTGAGCATTGGACTCAACGTAATCAACGAGCCCCAACCCTCAAGTTTCAAGCCTTGTGCGGATAGCAAAAACAGATTATTATTTTTTGTTTTTTCTTCCTGCATGCACCTACAGACCAAAGAGTAACAGTTTAGGAAAACCACTGGCTTTGGTGGTGGCCAGAGTTGGTTGGATTTGTGGGAATTCTTGGACTGGCCCCTGTTGGATGCCTTCTTATATCAGGAGCACTGTATCATCCATATTTTTCTTTCTTTGTCATTCATTTACCTCGTCAACTGATTTTATGGACCCCACCCTCACCACAATTTACTTAACCTTTGTGTTGTCCCCTTCTCTGATACTGTCCATGTGGCAAATAAAGAGATCATCATCATCATTATCACCCTCAGCAATAGCAGTAGTGGTGATGGTAGTCATAGTAGTAGTAAAAGCAGTAATAGTAGCAATGGTAGTAGTAGTAGTAGTAGTATTCTCAGTTTCTTTTCAAACCTCCTCTAGTCAATATAATACATAACTCACTCCTCTGTGGGCAATTAAAATAAGCAATTAAGTGAAAATGATGCAAATGGCCAATTAAGCCCGAGAATTATATCTCATAAGAGAAAGCTAAACAAGTAAATTAACTGAGTACACATATAGATGTCTGTGTGTATGGGTGTGTACATTTGTATGTATGTGCAAGCATGTGGCTGTGTGTATTGAATGTGTGTATATATATATATATATATATATATATACACATACATATATGTGTACACAGATTATACATACAGGTACGTGTGTGTGTGTGTGTGTGTGTATGTAAAAGCATTGTGTAAATTTATCTTTCTGTATGTATTTGCACAGTGACTGCTCTTTATTCAGTAAAGTACACATGTTGTTGACACCCTGCCCCTAACACCCACTGACCTCCTTTTCTCATTGTTTATCTTACGCAACTCTTCCCTACTCCACCCCAACTCATACACAACCCTCACACCCAGTTCAACGAAGACAATACAGAAACAAGGTTCGTTACAATAAATAATAAGGTCCTCATAGAAGTTTCATGTCATCTTTGTTTCACATTCACATCTATGATAGAAGTGTGAAGAGAACCATAGCACCTCAAAGTCAACAGATGCAAACTTAGGGGTCCACAGATCCCTGTGAGCCCACATACCAAACACGGAGTTTACAAAAAAGTACTGAGGATCCAAAGAGAAAGCATTAGGAATTTGTGAGGAAAGTACTGTGTTTCATAAAGACAGCACTGAGGATCTACAAAGAACATACAGGGATTGCAAAAAGAAAGTACTTGGGGCTCTGTCATGAAAGAATTAGGAGTTCACAAAGAATGTACTGGAGGTTGCCAAGAAAGCATTAGGGATTTGTGAAGAAAATACTAAGGTTGCAGAATTGCAAAGAAAGCATTAAGAATTTATGAGGAAAGTATTAGGGTCTACAAAAAAAGCATTGGAGATTAGTGAAGAAAATACTGGAGGTTATGAATTCAGCATCTGAGGGTTTGTGAAGAAAGTGCTGGGGTCCATAAATAATTTGGGGGTTTGTGATGAAAACAGTGTGGTCTACAAAAGAAGAAGTGCAATGAAAGCATTGTGGATCCACAAGGAAAGTACCAGAGGTTTGCAAAGAAAGGGATCCAAAAATGTGTTGAGTAGAAGGGTCTTATAAAAGCTGTGGGTCCCACGAGAAGAATTAATTTAGATGAAAGGAATCCTTAGTAGTGAAAAATTTGGGAACCACTGCTGTGTGTAGTTGCTCTACCTCCTACAAATAACACCAAATTCCCTTAACTTACATTCTACTGTCTTAGAAAAAAACATGTTAGATACTATAGCCATGTTTTCTATGCAAAGGAAAATGACAGGGTGGTCATGGCAAGAATTTCTTTGATCATAGGTCCACTCAGCTGGGAATGATTTGGAATTAAACAACATCAACTAAAACCTCTGAGTTTCTTACATAGTCATCTGACCAATCAGAAATAGCAGCAACATCTCCCTCAAAGTACATCCAGCCATCTTAAATAGGGAAGGACATAGATCATTCTTTCTAATTTTGGTATAAACCCAGCAATTTTGAGGGAGGAGGCAAATCAATAACATCAACCCCAGTACATGACTGGTTGCTACTTTATTGACGCCAGAAGAACAAAAAGGCAAAGTTGACTTCAGCAGGATTCAAACTCAGAACATAAAGAGTTAGAATAAATAATACAAAACATTTTGTCCAAACCTCCAATGAACTTAATAATAATAATAATAATAATAATAATGATAATAGTAATTTCCAAATTTTTCCACAAGGGCAGCTTAAGGGAGAGGATTAAGTTGATTACATTGACCCCAGTGCATAGCTGGCACTTATTTAATCGACCCCGAAAGGATGAAAGGCAAAGTTGACCTTGGCAGAATTTGAACTCGGGATGTAGTGGCAGGTAAAATACAGCTAAGCATTTCACCCAGCGTGCTAATGATTCTGCCACTTCACCATTTTGATGATGATAATGATACATCTGGGACTTTGACTTCCAGACAGACAAGGTGTTAGAGCACCGAAGGCCGGATATAGTAACCTATAGGAGGGATAAACAAGTGTGCCTAATAATCGACGTGGCAGTGCCAGAAGGTCAACATATGAAAGAAAGAGAAAAGGTTGATAAATATGGAGATCTGAGAATTGAGATTGCCAAGACGTGGCAAACATAAATGTTGTCCTTGTTATCACAGGAGCATTGGGTTCAATACCAGCCAAGCCAAAGAAACATCTGGAAACTTTAAAAATACCCTACAATCTAGATGCATTGCAAAAATCAGCATTACTTGGAACAGGATGCATACTGGGTGAAGTATTGTCAATCTGAGGTCCTTGTTGTGACTTGACAAACAGTACAAACCCTTGGCAGACACAATATCTTCAAACAACATCACAAAATTGGATACTGGGCAACGTCTTAAATAATAATAATAAAATTATTAATAATAATAATAATAATAATAATAATAATAATACATGCTGATACACACAGATAGAGAAATTAAGGCCAACAGACCAGATATAGTTGTCAGAAATCATGAAGAAAAAAAAATGCTTTCTAATTGATGTATCAATACCGGCAGATGACAACGTGTCTCTAAAAGAAACGGAGAAACTTTCAAAATACAAAGACCTGGAAATAGAGGTAACCAGAATGTGGAATCTAAAAACAGAAACAATCCCTATCATAGTAGGTGCATTAGGCATGATAAAAAAATATTCAGACAAATACATAACAAAAACACCAGGACTTACAAACACATATAACATACAGAAAATTGCACTACTAGGCACTGCACACATCCTATGCAGAACACTTTCTATACAATAACCATCAGAGCATCACAACAAATCACAGCACATACCCAAGGCACACAGAGCTGCGCTCAGTAGTGAAGTGAAAGCACGCTATAAAAATAAAACTACTGAATAATAATGATAATAATAATAATACCAGACATAATTATTAAAGACATGAAAGAAAATACTTGTAGACTAATAAATGTGTTTCCATTGATAAAAATATATCTGTAAAGGAATTTGACAAACTTAGTAAATATAAGGACCTGGAAATTGAAATACAAAAGATGTGGCATCTTAAAATGAGAACTGTTCCTGCTTTTGTGGGTGTCCTAGGTATGATAAAAAAGGGATGTCAGAAACATCTACACAACATCCCAAGAGAACCATGTCTCAAAGAAATCTAAAAAAACTGTGCTAACAAGTACTGCCAATATCCCTAGACAAAACCCTATCAATTTAAATATTTGTGTTGTATTATATGAAGATATTTCTCTACTGCCCTTGCCACTTTTCATCCCCAAGCTTTCAGTTCTGGTTCAACATCTCTTAACCTTTGCTTGCTGTAGAGTGCTGGGTGTGTTGCGGCAAGTGATGCAACAAACATGCTAAATTAAAAGTAAATAACAATGATAATAACTACAACGCTTTCTACCTTAGGCACAGAGCCTGAAATATTGTGGGGATGGGACCAGTTAATTACATCAACACCAATCTGCAACTGGTACTAACCCTGAAAGGATGAAGAAAAAAAATTAATCTTTGCAGAATTTGAATTCAGTATGTAAAACTGGAAGAAATGCTGCCAAGAGTTTTCTCTGGTGTGCTGACCATTCTGCCAGGTTGCTGCCTTTAATAAATGATAAAGGGATTGAATTTTTGCACAAGACCAGCAATTCTGAGAGAATAAGACACTTACACTGACCCCCAGTGCTTGACTAGTATTTATTTTATCAATCCTAAAAGGATGGAAAGGCAAAGTTGATCTCGGCAACATTTGAACTCAGAATGTAAAGCCAGAAAAAATGCATTTTGTCTGACACAGTAATGATTCAGTCAGATTGACATAAGGACATATTAGAATAATACAGTCCTATATACCCTTAAGAAAGACAGAGATAGTCACGTGTCTAATGCATTTGACAACATTAGGGCTAAATTAGAATTGACCCCGCAGGGTTAAGCAACAGCTACCAAGATATTCTTTCTTTCTGGTTTCCTTCTTTTCTTCATATTTCTAAAGATTCTTTTCCTTCTTACTCTCTTTTTCAATTCTTGACAATATTTGATTTGATGCAATTCTCAAACTGGTTTAACCACTCTTCTCATTCTTTAGTGTTTGGGTAACGTATACAAACTTTGGCAGCTGCTCTGCACACAGTGAAGGATTATGCCACACCAGTTCATTGATCTACTCTTGCGAATTGAAACATTGTTTGCTATATTTAGAAAGTAATCATAAAAGGTTTTAATGCCAATGATTCTTATTTATTTCCTCAGTAAATGTTTTATTTTTTAAATAAATCATGGCATAATGGACAACATATTTTTCTTTCCTTCTTTTTGATTTAAACTTATCTTATATGGGATTATTCCTTCCTGACGCTTCTGTCTTTGTCATTTACTTAACATTGTGGAGGAAGGAGGGGTAAAAGAATGAGAAAAAGTAACATAATAATAATAACAACAACAACAGATGAACAAAAGGCAACCTACTACAGAATAAAGGGAAGACTACAAGAGAACGATAGCAGCATTATTTCCAAAGTTAAGAAGGTTGATCGATAGAAATGGAACCAACAAACGAAAAATGTCAATGCAATTCTGAAATACATCAGAACAAACAACATCACAGAAACAAATAATTTGATCAAGGCAGCAAGTATTGTAGCAGAAAATGTGGTTGATGTCAAGAAAAAGAAATATAATGGGAGTGACGAAAGAAAAGATCCATGGTAGAAAAGAAGAATCCAGGCAGAGTTAGACATGCTCTCGAAGGATATCTCTGTGTTAGACTGAAAAGAGAAAGGGGAGCTTAAAAGCGAACAAAAATATAGGGCGCTGAAAAGGAAGTATAATATTGAAAGAAAGGGCCAGAAAGTAGTAATGGAGGAACTGAAACAGCACCTCGTTGCAAAGAAAGCGAAGATGGTAAGATACGACCAAAGAATGAAGGGTTACTACGAGAATAGGTTATTCAGAGTAGATCAGAAGAGATTCTATTAAGAAATAAATAGAGAGTGTACAGATGAAAAGTTGATATCAGATAACATTGAAAGACAAAGGTTTGGGAGTGACATCTGGAGCAAAGACAAGGAGCACAAGAAGGATGCTGAGTGGTTGCAAGAACTGAAACAAACAGTAGTCTGTCCAAAACAGGCAGAACTAGTCATTTCAGTTAGGGAAGTGAAAGAAATCCGCAAAAAAATGAGCAACTGGAAGGCCTGAGACCAGATGGAGTTCAAGGCTACTGGATCACAAGATTTGGTGAATGTCATGCACGAATAACTGCGCAGCTCAACACCTTGTCAAATGCCGACCAAGTAACACCAGAGTGGTTGACATTGGGTAGGACAGTGCTATGCTTGAAAAACACCAAAAAAGGCAATACGGTAAACAATTACAGGCTAATATCCTGCTTGCTACTTATGTGGAAATTACTGACTGGAATACTCGCAGAGTCAATGTACAAACATCTCCACATGAGCAGAAGGGTTGCAAGCGTAAGTGCAGAGGTACCAAGGATCAAATCCTGATAGACAAAACTGTACTCAGAGACTGCAAGAGGAGGAAAAGTAAATTAACCATGTCATGGATCGACTATCGTAAGGCGTACAATATGATGAACCTATTTTGGTATTGCATCAAATGTTGTGCAATTGCTTGGAAAAAGTATGGCGAATTGGTGGACAGACCTGACAGCATAAGGAAGAAGTTTAGGGACAGTAGAAATTAGGAGTAGCATCTTCCAAGGGGACTGCCTGTCCCCACTGATATTTGTACTGTGTTTGATACCACTAACACTGATTCTGAGGAAAGCAAAAGCTGGGTATGTATTCAAAAGCTGCCAGCAAAAAGTCAACCATTTGTTATTCATGGATGACCTCAAACTTTATGGTAAAGATGAAGCCCAAGTGAGTTCCCTCGTTGATATGGTGTATACTTTCAGTGCTGATATCAGAATGGAGTTTGGACTGAGAAAGTGTGGTGTGTTAGTCTTGAAGAGAGGGAAAATCAAATGTATGGACGGGATAACGATACCTTCGGGGGGTGGGTAATGAAACAGACAGAAGAGACGGGCTATAAGTACTTGAAGATATTGGAAATGGATAAATTGATGGAGAAAGAAATGACAGAAAAATTTGAGGTGGAGTACTTGCACAGACTGAGACTGATCCTTAAGTCGAAATTAAACGGACAGAATAAGATTGAAGCTATCAACACCTGGGCGGTTTCACTCCTTAGATATGGAGCAGGAGTAATTGCATGGACAGTAGATGAACTAAACAGCTTAGACAGAAAGACAGGGAAGTTATTGACTAGATATGGGTCACTCCACCCAAAAAGTGACACAGAGAGACTGTATGTACCAAGAAAAAGAGGGGGAAGAGGACTTATTGGATGCGGACACAGTATTAAAGCAGAAGAAAACAACATAGCATGGTATGTAAAAATGCCATAGAACCGCTATTATTGGAAGTAAGAAGGTCAGACTTGTGTAGGATGGAAGATTGCAAAGATAAAGCACTGTACAAGCACTTGAGAATGAATGAAACTGAAAATAGGTGGATAAGGAAAAAAAATGCATGGACAATTTCATAGGGATGTTGAAGATAAGACAGACAGAGAAAAAAGATGGCTGTGGATGACTAAAAATGATTTAAAACTGAAAACAGAGGCTCTAATCTGTGCTGCCCAAGAGTAAGCACTAAGAACATAATTCGTAAAGTACAGAATAGACAACACAGCAGAAAGTGATAAGTGCAGAATCTGTGGACAAAACAGTGAAACCGTATGGCATATTACCAACGAATGTACGCCACTAGCCCAGAAGGAATATAGGAGATGCCACGACAATATAGCCAGACTTGGCCATTAGACACTTTGCAACATGTATGGACTTGACAGAGCAAAAAATTGGTATGACCACAAACCCGAAGGCATCGTTGAAAATAAAAATGCAAAGATCCTATAGGATTTTATGATTCAGTGCCTATGAGATAGAGAATAGGAAGCCAGACATAGCCTTAATTGAGAAAGAAAACAAACTATGCTGGATCATAGATATAGCATGCCCAGCTGACAAGGTATGTGATAAGGAAGAAAGAAAAGTTGATAGACATAACAAGCTAGCTTAGGAGGTTAAGCTGTTGTGGTTGCTGAAAAAGGTGGTAGTAGTACTGATAACTGTCGGAGCCCTGAGAACAGTGAGTAAAAATCTTGAGAAGTACATGGAGCAAATAGGGGTTGCAATAAGGGTGAAACACTTGCAGAAAACAGCACTGCTTGGAACCGCTCGAATACTCCAAATGGTGCTCGAAATAATAAGGGGTGTTACCTTAGTTCACTGGTAGTGAAGAGCTGACACCATAGTACATCTCCAGCATTAGAAGCTGTGCAAAGGCAATGATAATTATCCCTTCGATTACAGGCAAGACATGAGCACAAACTACAGACAGTCACAGAGTCAGAGACTTGAAAAATCCTCTGCAACTTCTCGTTCTAAACAAGGTGCCAGAGCATAACAGACTGGACCTAGGGGTGGTCAACAAGATGTACCATGTGTGCTATATAGTTGATGTTGCCTGCCCCTTCAACACATGAATAGTTGAGAAGGAAAACAAAAAAAAATCAGATAAATACAAAATGGCCTGGCTGTAGAAAATGAAGGTGAAGATAGTACCAGGTATTGTTGTGTCTTTTGGGGAGAGTATGAGAAGGTATCAAGAGACATATAAAATAGTTATAGAACAGCCAGCAGAACTGTTACAAAATGTTTGTCTCCTTGCATGACCAGAATAATCAGGAAAGTATTTGATAGTTGAAAAGAACAGATAGCATGGTGCCGTAGGCTGCAGGCACCAAGCACACTATGCATGCAAGACTCCAAGAGATCTAACAAAACCTGAGATAGAAAAAAAATAATAAAAATAATCCTTTCTGCTATAGGTAGAAGGCCTGACATTTTGAGGGGAAGGGCTTGTCAATTACACTGACCACCAGTGTTTAACTGTTGCTTATTTTATTAACCACTTTGCCACTCCACCCAATAAAGGATGAAAGGCAAAGTCGACATTAACAGGATTTGAACTCAGAATGCAAAACTGGGAGAAATGTTGCTAAGAATTTTATTGGGCATGCTAATTACTCTACCAGTAGTAGTAGTAGCAGTTGCAAAAGTAGTAGTAGTAGCAGTAGTAGTGGCAGTTGCAAAAGTAGTAGTAGTAGTAGTAGCAGTAGTAATTTATTTTATTGGCAAAGGTATTGACAACAATACAAGGAAACACCATCATTATCATTTTACCGTTTCATTACCAACCCGGCTGAAACCGGCTCTGGCTCTGAGTACAAATGTCTTGTTTTCATAAGTTTTGAACTAAAATCTTCCACCAAACCTTAGTCACAATTTATGTTCCTAACACTAACTGAATGATAACTAAGTTATTTTACTAAATTCTTTGTTATATTTAAAGTAATTGAAAGAAACACAGACGCTCCACTGGCTTCAGTGACATTCCACAAACATGCAAAGTGCACAGGAAACACTTTCTTGAGACGATCAATGTCTCAGACTTTGCAACACTTGTTCTCATCTCCACAAATTAAACCATTTATAAAATTTCCATATTTGTTAATTGATCTCAACCAACATTTGACTGCTCTGTGTGTGTGTGTGTGTGTGTGGGTGGGTGTGTGTGTGTGTGTGTGTGTGTGTGTGTGTGGGTGTGTGTGTGTGAGAGGGAGAGAGAGAGGGAGAGAGAGAGGGAGAAGAAAGATTATAGAAGGGTTACTTACTTGCTAATATGTTACCTTTGGCATTCAATGTACTAGTTTCCTCATCATATTCCGTTACGAAATTATAACATGGGTGTTTCCACATGTCAGGTAAATGGTTGCATTTTGCTTTTGTTTCAGCTGTGAATAAGATTAAATAAAATGTTTAATCTATGTGCATGGTGCATGTATGTGTGTACATTATACAACAAACATAAACTAAGAGAAATAACTGACTATGGCCAATGGCATGAATTTGGACAACATCAATGATAATAATAATAATAATAATAATAATAATAATAATAATAAAATAATAATGAAATTATTGTATACAGTGCTCAGGTGCACCACAACTTGTCAAAAGTGTGTATAAAGCATATGCAGTAATGTACAAATGTATGAGTCAGATACATGCTTGCATGTGTATGGAGGGGAGAAAATCAGGTGTATTGTTGGCGAATCTCAGGAAGCATGGAAGTTTTGAAGGATGCAGTGCTCTGACAACTAACAACTGATGCCAGCAGTTTGTTCCATGTGAAGTTTCTGCAGAATTTTCTCACCACCATGCTGTAACAACTCCGCATGTATGCCATCCATACCCGGAGACTTCCCATTATTCAAGCTTGAGACAGCCATTGCAACTTCTTCCAACTTTGGTGGGTCTGCGAGTGCTGCCTTCACAGGCAATCCAGCGATGAGATTGAGAACATCCTCACTAACTACAGACTGCTGATTCAAAAGTTCATCAAAGTGTTCTTGCCACCTTTGCAGATTTCCTTGTGAATCACGAAGAAATTCTTTACCATCCCTGCTTCGAATTGGTGTCATCAGGGAAGATGTCGGTCCATAAACTTCTCGCAAGAGACCATACAACAACTTTGTGTTATTGGAATCTGATGCCGCCTGTATCTCGTCAGCCTTCTTACTCCACCACGTACCCCTCATCTGAGAGAGCTTTTGCCGCACATGTGATTTTACGTCCTTGAGTTCCCTATGCAACACTTCCCTTTCCTGTGACTTTGCTGACAAATAGCGTGACAAAGTACGTCTTTTATCAGCCAATAAATCATCTATATGTTCATCATTTTCTTTGAACCAATCTTGATGCTTTCTTTGTATCAATCCCAGAACTTTTTTGCCTATATCATAAACTGACTTTTTAAGGGTCGGCCAATCCTCCCCAATATCTGCAGCATTCATTTCCTCTCGTAAAGTTCTCTTCACACTATTGTACCTAAGACGATCAACATTCAGTCTTTTAGGCAGGGTCATCCCTGCAGCTCGGGTTTTATGTTTTGTGACTAATTTCACTTTTGCACGTACTAGGCGGTGGTCAGTCCAACACTCAGCTCCACGAAGAACACGAACACACTGCACATCCTGTCTGTCACACACCCTAACTAGGATGTAATCCAGAATATGCCATTCTTTAGATGCAGGGTGCATCCATGTAGTCTTAAGCTTATTCTTTTGTTGAAACATGGTATTGGTAACACACAGACTCAGCTCCTCACACATCTGCAGCAAAAGCATGCCCTTACTATTACACTTCCCCACCCCATGCTTTCCAATTACAGTCCATGTGTTAAAATCCCTACCCACTCTAGCATTAAAGTCACCCAGTACGATGACTTTGTCTGCCCGAGGGATATTTCTTATAATGCCCTTCAAAGCATGGTAGAAAGAAAGTTTTTCGCCATCAGTATAGCACATAGTTGGAGCATATACACTCACCAAGGTCATATAATTTCCTTTAGCCAAAGGAATTCTCATGGATATAAGACGCTCATTAATTCCGATTGGGAATTCTTCCAACTTGTCCACAAGAGTAGTCTTAACAGCAAATGCCACTCCAGCTTCTCCTCTAAGCTCTTCATCTCTCCCTTTCCAAAAGAATGTATATTTTCCACAAGATTCTGTAAGATGACCATCTCCAGGCAATCTTGTCTCAGATAAAGCAACGATGTCAAGATCATAGCGTTGAAGCTCCTTTGCAACAAGCGCAGTCCTTCTTTCAGGACATTCAGAGGACTTGTGGTCAAGCAGTGTCCGTACATTCCAACAGCCAATATTCATAATTTTCTTTGGTTCTATCACAGTAGCATGATGACGGCCGGGTTCAGATTGTGATGCTCTGGAGCCCCTGCCGGGCCAGCCTCTTTCAGCCAATGTGGTTCCAGAGTCCTTAC
This sequence comes from Octopus sinensis, assembly GCF_006345805.1. Classification (NCBI taxonomy): domain Eukaryota; kingdom Metazoa; phylum Mollusca; class Cephalopoda; order Octopoda; family Octopodidae; genus Octopus; species Octopus sinensis. Next base: position 108,613,514 of record NC_043000.1, on the reverse strand, counting down.
TGCCATTTATTTTTATACTGTTTTGGTACATCATTGATTTTTGCTTTTTAAGGCTACAGTCAGCCATTCAGTTGAGACCCACAGCACTATCAACATGCATGAATTAGTTAATCACTTTAATCAATCCAATGTAGTTATCGTGCAATACCTGTGCAAAAAGATTTTTTTTAAAGTGAGGGAAGGCTGTGCACTGAGTCAATCCCACTCACTAAGCAACAGCAGCCATAATCCTAAAAGAAGAACAAGTCAACATCATCGGTAACCACTGAGCCGCAGGTTTTATGTCGGAGTTATCCCAGTTACCTGAGTTTCCTTCTCCTAGAAGGATGCCCTAACAAAGGCTAGGAGTCCTTCACTCCCAATGGTTTAACCGCGCGATCGGGTATTTAGTCCAATTATTTCTATGTCCCCGCGCATGATACAGCCTTAAGCCTTAAGAAGAGAAAAAAAACCACATTTATTGGATGGCCGTTGACTCTCAAGAGTTCCTCCGTCCTTTGACGGGTTTTGTTTTTTATCCTGCAAGGTGTCCAATAAACACCCTCCTCACCAAGCAAGCTTGGTGGGGTTACCGGTTTAGTCGCCGACGACCCGACCATGCAACAGGTTGTTCTGGGTTACATGTTACCAGTAGCACTCGAAAGTGACCTGCCATATATATATATATATATATATATATATATATATATATATACATATATATATACACACATATATATATACACACATACACATACATACATACACACACACATACACATACATATATATATACACACATACACATACATACATATATATACATACACACACACACATATACATACACACACACATATATACATACACACATATACACACACACACACACATATATATATATATATACATACACACATATATATACATACACACACACACATATATACATACACACACACACATATATATATATACACACACACATGTACACTCCCAGAACTCGGATCCACACTTCTCCAGTAGTGCCAAATTTTGGAACTGAGTTTGCACCCCCTAAGCACATTTTGTTCCCGGGCCACTGCTTCTGTAGGAACTGACTGACTCTCCTCTGAAAGCTCTCGCCCACATATATTTAAACCTCAGAGGCCAAGAGGGATTAGAGACTCCAGTATTTCTCAGAAGAATTTGTGGAGGTACCGTTTGATGATTAGGGTTTGCTTTTAGTTCTTTTCTCATATGTTCCTGAATAATGTTAAATACAGCAGAGCAATTTGAGTGTGGTTAAATAATTGTGTTGCAGAGTGGTTATATGCCATGAGTTTGATTTTTGTAAAGAGAAGATGGTATTGTCTCTGCTTTGAGTGATTTTAAAACTTGTTGTTAAGAACATATTGGTAATTAGTGGACACAAATGATAGCTGTTCCCAGAAAATATTTTGAAACAATTCCAACAAGGCCAATCATATCTTTTTTGCAATTGTTGTCTTTCCTTACAACTCTCACATCTGTTTATTCCACTACATCAACAGTAGCAGCAGCAAGAGGGTATCTGTGTCTGTTTAAGACTATTTGAACATTAAAAACAACTAGCCAAAATCATCATAGCACATGCTATGAAGTTTCCTTCCCTTGTGAGTGATGGCTGCAGTCTTTTTGTATCTCGTGAAACTGAATGGGTGATCACTGAAAAGAGATATTCAAACTCAAGAACAAAATGGTGGTTCATTTGTCCAACTTTATAATAGCTTTAGAGGATCTATGACATTTTTATCTTCTATCTTTTACTTGTTTTAGTCCCTACATTACAGCCATGCAGGAGTAAGAGCTTGAAGGGTTTCCAGTCAACCAAACCAATGCCAGTACTTATTTTCTTAAAGTCTGGTACTAATTTTATTAGTCACTTTTGCCAAAGTGCTATGTAACAACCAGATAAATAAACCTGTGGATGGGGATACACACAGACAAAAGATGGACTTCCACACAGTTTCAGCCTTCCAAATTCAGTCATCAGGGCTATAGTTGAAGACACTTGCCCAAGGTGCTGTGCAGTGGGACTGAACCTAAAACCATGGTGTTGCAAAGCAAGCTTTCTAACCACACAGCCATGCTTGTGCCTCTTGTGAACAACTTCTAAACACTTACAAAAACCTAGAAGCAATGAAAAAAGTCACCATTGAAAGTTCAGTTATTGTTCTGGAGTTACACATAAAATAGTTATGATGTCAGCCACATTAGAAGTGGCAACCATTTACAAATGATGATGACTGCAATTTGGGAATCGGCATTTATTAATTACTCCCACAACAATCTTTTAAGCTGTAATCTATATAACAAGTTTCACATTAAGCTTTGTAACTTGGCTAATGGATATGTTATCAATAAGGATTTACTTTATAATCCATATGGATTACATTAGTTTTCACAACACAAAACTAAATTATTTTCTTATGGCTTCTATTTCCACATCCACATGGACGTACATCACTGAGGAAAACAATTTATACATTACATGTCAAATATGATCATAACATGTCAAGTATGTACATATCTATACGATTACAAGTTTCCGCTTAAATCTCTTAGACAATGTCCTCTATATTTTTAATAATAACATTACCCTGGTATAATTTATGTATAATGTATCTATGTAAGTATATTATTCTGACCTTGTCGGCAGCAGAAAATACTATGCACCAAAGTAGTTCAGTTCAGAGAACAGGTTACACAATGCTTCAGAGCAGATGGCTATATTCAGAACTAAGCAGATTTTCCAGTATCAATTTTCTCTCTCTTCATAAATACATACACACACACACACACACACACATATATATATATACAATCACGTATCTCTCTTTCTCTCTCTCTCTCTCTATATATATATATATATACACACACAGAGAAAGAGAGATATATAAAAATATTACTAGTAAATATTATTAGTGGTGATCGAAGGCAGGAACCATGCAAGCAAGTTTATGAATATACATATATTTATATGTATATTCTATTCTATTCCTGAGCGTTATACTAATACATCTGTTTGTTTTGTACACCACCTGTCTTCATCTTTTGTTTTTTTCGTAAATTCTCCCTATGTATAGAGTGTTACGTGTGGTGTACAGAATTGAATATTGAGAAAAAAAGTCATCAGAATTTTGGAAAAAAATCTTTTTATTTCTTCATTATTATTAGGGCTTTGGGTCCTCTCTAGAACTTGTCAAATACAATATATTTGACAAGTTCTAGAGAGGAACGAAAGCGCTAATAATAAAGAAGAAATAAAAGGATTTTTTTTACAAAATTCTGACGACTTTTTTTTCTCAATATCCAATTCTGTACATCACACCTAACACTCTATTCATATCTCCTTGGATGTACAAGACACTAGAATGAAAGGAACGCAATCAAACTCGCAGCTGAGAAACACCAAAAATACAGAACTTCTCACAGAAATATATAATAAGTTAAATTTAATAATTTCAAGACTGGAGGCAATCTTCCCAAATATAGATAGAACTGTGAATGATATCCATACAGAAGATGCTCCAACAACAAGATAGTAGTAAGAACAAACTCACTTGAAACCACATCTCTGGAAGAAACTCCCGAATCAAAGGAAACATGCATTTCAGAAGAGCATTTGATGCAACAATATAGCAAACACCTACCAGAATTGGCGAAGTAAAGAAAGCCCAATCCTGCCCAGAAAATTTCTTATTCAAGAAATAAGAAATGGATCACGGGAAGAGATAAGGATATGTGCGAATTTAGCTCTGTGCTGACTGGAAACAGAAATCATTTTTCTATAATTGGGAGAAACAAGACATGAAGAAAAAGTTTAAAATATTGACACAATTATGTTTGCTGAAATTGCTGAGCGGAGCGACAATCAATGTCAATGAAAACCTGCAAAAACTATGGAAAGAAAACAAAAAGCAGGAAGAAGAAAAATCCATAAAAATGTGGGAAAAACAACAAGAGTGGTTCAATGACTATGAAAAAAACTATGGAGACAAATCCATTATGAAAATGAAACCACAACAACAAAGAAATACGAGGAAATGGAAAACAAACATGGACACTAACCCCAGAGGAACCGGACTGAGGTATCAAACTTCCATACGTGGAGATGACCTCCATCTCACTCCAAGTACAGACTAGAAACCCATATTCTACGATACATAACACTGCAAATAGCCAACAAATGAAATATAGAAGACAACCATCAACCCATAAGTCCAAACACCATAGATGGATAAATACAAGGGGAAAAGACATGAAAGACAAATAACATACAGACAACCACCGACCCGTAATAACATGTATCCCGGATGGATGAATACATGGGAAAAAAGACAAGTAAAATACAGACAGCAGAGGTACTATAATAGGAATAATAATCATCATGATAACTCAAGCAACCCACGATTTACGACCAAAAATCCCATATATCCAGGATGGCGAAAAAAGCATGGAAGATGGGAAGAAAACGAAACTCATATGGAATTCATATAAAAGACATGAACCATCCTCCTGCCTACATTGAAACCAGAATGCCAAGATCAGAAAATGGAGACATGGTAACACAATTCTTTTTTTTAGGGAGAAAATACCAAAACCATGCACCAGACCTGATAATACACAAAATTTAATTAAACACACACAACATATAGACTCAAAGATCATAGATTTGTCAAATAGGAGCCTCAACAAGAATGAGATGAACCTCCTATTAAAAGGTTTCAAGTTTACCCCAACACCCACCCCTGATCTCATTGAGCTGAAATCTGATATTGAACACTTCAACCGCCACCTCCGACTTATAGAATTCTTCAGCAATAAAGATTTAAATGATGAATCAATAGTCAGAAATAAATCCCACTTTGCCCCCTACAAGGGAAAGGACAAATATTTAGACGCGTATATAGATACGATTTCAAACTTTCCCCTAAAAACCAACAGATGCAAACAAAACCTTTGTGAAGAAGAAAAGGAAGCCTTACAAACACTGAAGAATGACAACTCAATCATCCTAAAAGAAGCCGATTAGGGAGGGGCGACAGTAACATGGACAAGGACTATAATAAGGATAAAATATTGGAAATGTTAACAAACCAAACCTACTACAAGGAAGAACCAAGACACTCAGAAAAAACGATAATGAATAAAATCAGAAGACTAATCCATGAATTCCAAGATTTCTTCATAGACAAGGAGAAAGGGATCTTTTCACTTTGATCGGCAGATTTTTTAATAGTTTCTTTGTAACTAAACACTTTTAAACTTCATATACTGGTAGAATGTATTTATAAAACATCTTTTTCTCTTGGCTTTCTTGAGAAAATTCTGTAGTTTGTAAGCTATTTGTTGTTTAATTGCTTGCATTTCGGCAATTTCAACCAATCAATGACGACTATTGAGATGAATACAATTTCTGCGGTTGTTTGTCAATGCGGTGTCATATCAGTTTGTCACTGTTATTTATGACATATTTCATATCAGTTACATTCATATGAATAAAAGATTATCGTTATTAAACTTTTATTAATAAACACATATTCTAAGTTCACAACATATGCAGTTTTAATTTCCCTCTCTGTTGCACAGATACACACATTACATATTATATATTCATTTAAGGAACAGATTGGGTCTATTTACATTTCTGAAGAAAATAGATACCCTAACCCTAAAACATTGAAATGCAATAGATTGATACTAGGGTCATAATTATGGGTGAACACTAAATGAGGGAACGGTTTTGTTATCCAGCTCTGTTTACGAGTGACCCCTCAGTTTATAGCAAAACACGGGTATTTGTTTACATTTGAAGATCATCACTTTCCGTAAATTTTTTTATTTTTTTATATATGCGGGGTTAGGGTTATGGTTAGGGTTAGGGGCGGGGGGAAGGGTATCTTTTTCTCATAAATAACAGTGACAAACTGAGTAGACACCGTCACATGACCATACCAGTGCAGTCGTCTCTCTTGCACACCACATCTGATGCTTCTTAGGTCCAACTTTTCTCTCAAGGTACTTACACTGTCAAGTATGCACACTGACATTACACATCCATCGGAGCATACTGGCTTCATTCCTTGCAAGCTTACGCATGTCCTCAGCAGTCACAGCCCATGTTTCACTGCCATGTAGCATGGCTGTTCGTACACATGCATCATATAGTTTACCTTTTACTCTGAGTGAGAGGCCCTTTGTCACCAGCAGAGGTAAGAGCTCTCTGAACTTTGCCCAAGCTATTCTTATTCTAGCAGCTACACTTTCAGTGCACCCTCCCCCGCTACTGACTTGGTCACTTAGGTAACGAAAGCTATCAACTACTTCTAGTTTTTCTCCCTGGAACGTGGCAGAAGTTGACAAGGAACATGCTGCCTTCACTTCAGCTTAGAAGCTACTAAGGTATCAGGAAGAAAGACTTGTTACAGATTTTGCTTGTTACTGTTTTATGGGGTCAGTTTTCTGTTGACTCCCTCAGCCCTACCCCTAACAGACGCTGCCCCTTGTTCTCTCGGGCCTTAAATATACAAGGATTTGATAAAACTAGTCTATAAATTAAAACTGAACCACCCACCCCGTAAAACAACGACAAGCAAAATCTGTAACAAGTCTTTCTTCCTGATACCTTAGTGTGTGTGACCGCGTGTGTACCGTTGGCGATTTTTTTTCCCTCTGTCTTCCCTTCTCTGGATCTTTTCTTCTCCTATGTTTCCGACGAAGAGCTCCGTTCGAAACGTTAAACCCTCCTTCTTCCCTGAGCGTCCAATAATACTATATTTGTTCCACGTCCTCGCGTTGTTGTGTTTTTTTGTGTTTTCTTGTTTGGATTAACTATATATATATATATATATATATATGAGAGAGAGAGAGGGAGAGAGATTTTATTGTCAACAGAAGCAATAACTCTCTGAGCTATTTCCACCCAATTCTTATTGAAGCAACTATACTTTCAGAACATCCTCCTCCACCACTAATTAGGTCACCTAGGTAACAGAAACAACCCACAACCTTTAAGGAACCTGTTGGGCATTTGAGAAAATCTATTTTCCCTCTGCCCTTAGTGTTTATTGCTGTTGCACATCTTCAAGATGCATGGCTCAGTGGTTAGAGCATCAAGCTTACAATCAAGAGGTCGTAAGTTTGATTTCTGGACCAGGCTTTGTGTTGAGTCCTTGAGCAAAATTTTTTTTCACGTTGCTCCAGTTCACTCAGTTGTAGAAATGAGTTGCAACATCACTGGTGCCAAGCTACAGCAGCCTTTTCCTTTCCTTTGGATAACATTAATGGTGTGGAGGAAGAGAGAGGCTGGTATGAATGAGCAGCTGCTGGTCTTCCATAAACAACCTTGCTCAGACTCATGCCCCGGGGGGGGGGTTAACTTTCTAGGGGCAATCCCACGTCATTTATAAGTGAAGGGATCTTTACATCTTCCATACAGAAACACTACTTTCTCTTTTAGCATTCATCTGATTCCACAGTACCTTTTGTATGTCTAAGTAATGTTTAAGGCCCTTTAATTCCATGTTTTGCTTCCACACTTGGAATGTCTTTTCTAATTCTATTATCGATTACACTACAAGAATGAGGTCAACATACTGTAGTTCCTAGGAGCAGCCAGTCTTAAATTCTACCAGTTCTCTGAATTAATCACTGAATTCATGGCTAGCTTTCATGCTACAGACAGTATGTTTGTATATAGCCTGTATAACTTTCATAAGTCATTCATCTACCCTTAGCTTCCACAGAGACCACCAGATCATAGAGCAAATAACTCTGTCAAAGGATTTCACCAGGTCAATGAACACCACGTACAATGGTTTACTCATAGCTAAATACTTTTTCTGCAGGTGTCTAATTAAGATGGCATCAGTAGTACTTCTCCCTGGCACAAATTCAAACTGCATCTCAACTAGATTAATTCTCTTCTTAATTAATTAGGCTCTAACTCTCTCCATCATTTTCATGACCTGGCCCAGCAATTTCATACCTCTGTAATTATTTCTAAAGCATTTCCATTACTCTTGTAGCAGCTAACTAGGATACTGCTGCTACACCAGTCACTGCTTATGACATCTCCTCCCTATTAATGATATAGGTGAACAGGCTGTATCCTACTCTGCAAGCATATTTGGAGCATTTCAACATAATACCTAATGAAGCAAGGTTTTACCCTGTCTTCATATCCTTAATTGCCTTATTTATTACACAGCTGTCAATTAAGATGGCTAGTTTCTCTGCTGGATCCACATTCGTAAAACACCCTTTCATCCTAACATTCTCCATGTTTAATATCCCTTCATAATAGCACTTCCATTTCTCTTTCTTTGCAGAATCCTTTAGAGCAAGCATACCATAAACAATCTGTACACACTTCTCTTTCACAGCATCTTCATTCTCTCTCACACACTCTCTTGCAAACACCTCATATCTCTGATCCTCACGCTGTATGACTTCTTCCTTTCTGCTTCTGTCCTTGCTAAATAAACCTGTCACCTAACTTCTCTTCTAGCTACTTAACGTAGCTCTTTGTCATCTCCATTTTTCCAGCCTTTCCAACTATTCCTCTTTGATTTTATGACTGTCTAACTCAATGTTCCACCACTATATCACCCTGAGTCTGGTTGAAACTTTACCCTAACCACATATTTGATCTGTAGTCCTTGGTAGGTTGTCTCTGAGAAATTTCTAGTTGTCTACTATGCTAAGTGACTATCTCCTCTATCTTTTCCATCCAATGCTTCAACTAATATTTCTCTAAACTTCAAGGTTCCATATCTTCCATTTCAAAACTAGTTTGTCTCTCTGATTCGTTCTAACCTAAGACTCAGAGCACTAACCACAACCCTGTGTTGAGTTGTGCATTTTTCACACAGGAAAGATTTTGCATTCACAAGTATCTGCTTATCCCTGTTTCTCATGAGAATGTAGTTAATCTGGTTTATATGCTCACCATATTGAAAGGTGATTATGTGGCTGGCTGGTTGGTTTCCTGAGGATCAAGAAATTATGAGCACCACAGAATACCTGCAACCTTGTTCATGTCTCATTTTTAGAATCAAAGCCAAAACTTCCATGCCTTCCATGAAATCCATTGGAGTGTTGCTTCATGTGTCCATTGAAGTCACCAGTCACAGTAACAGGTCATTGTGTCTACATCCCTTGAGTAGTCTAGCAGAGGCTCCCTTCCATGGTACCGCTTTCACCCAGTATACATCCATATGTCTCCACTCTAGAATTTCAACAATCGAGCGTGACCGTCTGCCAGCCTCGCCTGGCACCTGTGTCGGTGGCACATAAAAAACACCATTCGAGCGTGACTGTCTGCCAGCCTCGTCTGGCACCTGTGTCGGTGGCACATAAAATCACCCACTACACTCTCGGAGTGGTTGGCACTAGGAAGGGCATCCAGCTGTAGAAACACTGCCAGATCTGACTGGCCTGGTGCAGCCTTCGGGCTTGCCAGACCCCAGTTGAACCGTCCAACCCATGCTAGCATGGAAAGCGGACGTTAAACGATGACGATGATGATCACCAGACCTACCTTTCACAGCGGTTCTAAGTTTATAGGCTTGAGAAGAGTGAGAAGGGGACTGTTTTCAGCATCTGGAAAAAAAAAACTTTTGCAGGCATTTGTCTGGTGGCAGTGAGTTCTTGTACATGTCAATGAAATGATATTTGTTATTCCATGAATCACCATTTTCTTGAATCCTACAAAACCTTCACGGACAAACACTATAAGTAGATATGTGGGGAACAGAGGGAAATGAGAAAGGGGAGGTCTGTTTAGACATTATGGACCCTGATGATTGCAAGGTACAGTGCACACCTTAGTAATGTGTGTGTGTGCATAAATACATACATATAGACATGCACGACAACATATACACCCCCCCACACACACACATAACAGCACATATCACTTTATAGTTGTCAATGTATATACCTATATAAATAATTTTGGCACAAGGCCAGCAATTTCAGGGGAGGGGGTAAGTCAATTACATTGACTGCAGTACACAACTAGTACTTATTTTATCAACCCTGAAATGACAAAAGACATACTCAACATTGGCAGAATTTGAGCTCAGAGCCTGAAGATTGATGAAAAGCCACTAAGAATTTTTCCCAGCAGGCTAACAGTTCTACCTGCTTGCTGCCTTTATACCTATATAAATATAGACACACATTTATTCCTATATAAATATAGACACACATTCACTCCTATATAAATATAGACACACATTCACATATACCCCCTTCTGTCATAACTCCTGTGATTTTTTCCCCCTCTCACAAGTAACATAAACCATCTTCAAATACTATCTTCACAAGCTATTTCCTGTATCAATGGCCCACATTACTACAATTTCTGACATCCTATCTCTTCTACTGTCACTGTCCACTTCTGCTATCTGATCTCTTACTATCCTCATTAACCATTCAGCATAAATACAACTGCACAGTCCAGCACGTTCTGTCGGTAGATCAGATTACCTCAGTTATGTCTGCAACACATTCGGGAGAGAGTTTTAATTATTATTGATCAAAATGTCCTTTTATATGTAACCAGACAAGATGAACCATACTACATCACGACAATAATACTATTGACAAGAAAAAAACAACATATCGCAGGTAAAGTTGATTCATCCGTCTTGTTCCTCTCTCTATCTGCTCTAGTTTGTATATACTATCTCTGACACACACACACACACACATATATATATGTATATATCAAAATCATCATCATCATCAATGTCTGTCTTCTATGCTGTCATGAGTTGGATTGTTTGAGAGGAGTTGGAAAGCCAGAGGACTGCACCAAGCTCCACTGCTTTGACATGGTTTTTACAGCTGGATGTTCTTCCGAATGTCAACCACTTTACAGAGTGGAGGGGGAAGGAGAGATGATTAGATTACAGGAGTGGGGAGGGAGAGATAGGCATGGGGCATAAAAATGAGGATCTATGAGGAAGAGAAGGGGAGTTTGGTTTGTTGGGGTAGGGTGAGTGAAAAATTCAATGTTACATGTTGGTGGGACACACAGCACTCCTACAACTTAGTTTCGCTGAAGTGGGCAGGTCTTCTCAGGAATCTCATATCACCAGATGTCTCCGTACAATGTCATCTCTTCCACGAGGTCCAACATCATGAGATTGATCTGCACTACTTCATCCCATGTCTCCCTGGGTTTCCCTGTTCTACTGGTGCCATCCACTTTATGCAATCAACACTTCTTTATGCAACTGTCTACATCCATCTGCATCACATGTCCAAATCAACACAATCTTGTATGCTGCATCGGATTCCTCTGACAACCAACTTTCCTCTCAGCACATTTGCGATGTGTCGTACAGGTACCCTGATATTATGCATATCCATTAGAGTATACTAGCTTCATTCATCTCTAGTCTATGCATGTTTTCAGCATTCAAAGCCTATGTCTCACTACACTACCATGGAGTACAACAATTCGCATGCAAACATCATACAATCTGCCTTTCACTCTGATACAGAGGAAGTCCTTTTGTTGCCAAAAGAGGTAACAGCTCTCTGAACTTCTTCCATCTTATTCTTATTCTGGCAACAAAACTTTCATAACATCTTCCACTGCTGCTAATTTGGCGTATCTATCATACTGCTGTCAACTGTGACATCTGGTCCCTCAGTTGGTTCTATATTTGAAAGACTCTACTCCTCCCATGCATTCTCCACATGTAGCAACCTTTCATACTGGCACTTCCATGCATCTTTCTTCTCTAAATAGCTATCGATTAACATACATTTCTCATGCATCATATTTCTATTCTCTACTTTGCAATCCTGAACCCCTCACACCTCTGACCCTCAAACTGTAGAACATTGGCTCATCTCTTACTTTCTGCTTTTCCTTTTGCTATGTAAACTTGCTGCCCTTCTGGTTACCTGATATACTTCTTCTCTGCTTCCACTGTTTTTCCACTCTTTCCAGACCTGTCTCTCTGCCTTAACAGGACTGTCTACCTCCTTGTTCTGCAACCATTTCACCCTCAGCCTGGCTGGGACTATGCAACAAATTTGGTCTGTAGCCCTAAAAAGGTTATCCTGCATCAACTTCCAATTATTCTCTAAGCTATGTGCCCCCAACTTCTCCTCTTTTGGTCAGAAGCTTCCATTAAAATATCTCTAAATTCATGTCAGTTTGCTGGGTCCTTGAGCTTCCATAACCTTCTTTTCCAGACTGGTTTATTGCTCTGAGTCCTTCTAGCCCTAATTCTGAAATCACTAACTGGTAATCTATGTTGGTTTGCACATTCCTCACCTGGGGAAGACTTTGCATTTGTGAGAATCTCATTGCCTAGTGAAGGTGTAATTAATCTAGTTTATGTACCCACCAGGCCAATAGATTATCAGGTGACTGGCTGGTTTCTTGAAGTTAGTGTTGCAGATTATGAGATCATTTGCATCACTGAACTCCAACAGCCTTGTACTATCCTATTTCTAAAGCCAAAACTGTAACCTTCATGCACACCATGGAATTCATGGGAGGGCTGCTCAACATGTCCGTTGAAGTCACCAGCCACAATAACCAAGTCTCTGTTCTTTGTCATTGAGGGAGCCTGCAGAGGACCTCATAAAATCTGTCCTACTGACCAGCCAGCCCAGACTGTGAAGCAGAGGCAGAAACAAATACAACTGTTAATTTATCGAAAATTATTCTCAGTTTGACAACCCTGACTACTTCAATTACCCATTTTTCTGCCAAAAGTATGCCTACACCACCTACCCAGAAAAATTCAAACCACTGTTTCTTACCCATGAGGAATCTAGAGGAGGCTCTCCTATATCTTACTTTCTGCACACCACATATGCCTACATACTGTCACCCCAACATTTCACGCATCTCACCAGCGCTATTCCTTTCATTGTGCCAGTATTGGTGGCGGCAGCTTTGAGGTTGTGGACAAGGGAAGAACAGTGGGGTGACAGTTGTGTAACTTTTGTCAACACCAAAAAGGAAAATTTGTTCTAACACTTGCTGCCTGGCTGAGGGCTTTGGTACATATTTTATTCAATTAATTAGCTTCCTCAGTCTTGTACAAAGATGGACACTGTCTTTAGAGTCTATGAGAATCTACAGTAGTGCCCTTGTCATTATTATACAGATGTAATAAAAGAATTAGACCTTTGGCAATATGCTGTGCTTCAGAAGACCTGTCAAGCCAAGGGAAATCGTAGTCATGGCCAATACCTGTCATGAAACTGGCACACCTGGTGGTGGCATGTAAAAGGCACCATTCGAACTTTGGGCTTCACAGAGGCTGTGACAAGTGACCAACACCTTTGGCAATATAGCCTGCTCGGGAAGACCTGTCAAGCCAAGTGAGATCGTAGTGATGGCTGATTCTGGTGTTTTGTGACTGGCCCCTGGGCTGGTGGCACGTAAAAAAAACACCCACTACACTCTTGGAGTGATTGGCATTAAAAAGCATCAAGCTGTAGAAACCATGCCAAATCAGATTGGAACCTGGTGCAGTTACCCAGCTTCATTTAACCATTCAACCATTGCCAGCATGGAAAACAGATGTTAAATGATGAAGATGATGGTGGTGGTGGTGGTGGTGACTATCTGGACCATATACTTACAAATTTAGCAATTCTTTACATTTATACAATATGAGTGATCTTCAACTAGATATGACCTGAACAAGATGGTGATGAAGGAGAGGAAATGTCAAAAGTATTGACAGAGTCTCGTTTTACAATAAAACAAGAACTTAACTGTAGTTTCAGAGAACACACTTCTGGTTAAATGAATGATATTAGGGAAGTTACAGCTTTATATACAGATGGATGCTATTTTTAGAATCATTTAACAATGACGATGATGTTAATATATGCTCCTAATAGTATAAACAATAATTAAATATTAATAATTCTTTTAAACCTGTATAATAATGAGGGTACTACAAAAGATTCTCATAGATCAATTATATATATATATACTTATAAACACACACACACACACATATATATAGTTAAAATTTGTACAAAAAACAAAAAAAAAGAGAGGCAGGTGAGGAAACAACAACAAGATATATTAGTCTGATGCTCAGGAAAAATGAAAAAGCCTTTGACATTTTGAGCCTTGGCTCTTCAACAGAAAAGAATTAACAAACGATACACATGGAGAAAGGAAAAAACAAAAGGAGAGAAAAAAATTAAAACATGTCTGGATTAATGGTTGAAGCAATCTTCAGACCTGAAGATTGCTTAGAGACACAAGGCACATTATGAAGACCTACCTAAGTACAAGATGACAAGAAACTATTAGCAGTTTCTTATTTCAACATGCTGTACATTGGTGGATGGAGAACTTTTCTTGTTGCTCTTACCTTAACAGTGAACTATGCACAGACACACAACAACGACAACCACAAAATTCCATCCCACTTGGCCTCTTTCTATCTCTTAGATGCTCATACATAAACTCTCTTCTCTTTCTCTCTAACACAAACAACACATACACATAACTCATACAAATTAATGCATGCAGTATTAATCAACAATAACAAATATGTACTAATCACCTCAGTCACTGATACCTCGTTTAATCACCAATATGTGTCCATGTACTGAATAACTGCAGCATTGTACTAACTTTAAGTGCTACAGAACCATATTGCAGTAGTAATAGTAGCAGTAGTAGTAGTAGTAGCAGCTTTTACAAAATCTCCTCTACATTAAACAACACTTTATCTTAAATAATATATCAGTTTAGTATATCATCATCATCATCATTTAACATCTGTTGTCCATGCTTGCATGGGTTGGACAGTTTGACCAGGGCTGGTAAGCTGCACCAGACTCCAGTCTGTTTTGGTTTCTATGGCTGGATGCCCTTCCTAACACCAATGACTCTGAAAGTGTAATAGGTGCTTTTATGTGCCACTGGCATGGGTGCCATTTGTGTGACACCGGTATCTGCCATGTCTGTGGTTTTACTTGGCTTGGTGGGTCTTCTTCTCAAGCATAACATAATGCCAAAGGGTCCGGTCATTGCCTCTGTGAGGCCCAATGCTTGATGCACGGCATAATACCAAACGGTCTTGGCCCTTGCCTCCATTAGGCCCAACACTGAAAAGGTCCTTTTATGGGCCACCAAAATGTGCTTTTACATGCCACCTTTTGCGT
>NC_043000.1:108580837-108593337 GCF_006345805.1 Octopus sinensis | reverse complement strand
TCGAAATTGAATTGAACCAGCCAGGATCCCTGGTCTGGTGGTACGTAAAAAGCACTATCCGACTCGTGGCCGTGGCACGTAAAATACTCCAATGCGACCGTACGACAGGCACCCATGCCAACCCCCTTTGCTTGTGAAGACATGTTGGGGCAAGCGAAATCGAAATCGAATTGAACCAGCCAGGATCCCTGGTCTGGTGGTACGTAAAAGCACTATCCGACTCGTGGCCGATGCCAGCACCGCCTCGACTGGCTTCCATGCCGGTGGCACATAAAATACACCAATCTGACCGTGGCCGTTGCCAGCCCCGCCTGGCACCTGTGCAGGTGGCACGTAAAAAGCACCCACTACACTCACGGAGTGGTTGGCGTTAGGAAGGGCATCCAGCTGTAGAAACATTGCCAGATTAGACTGGAGCCTGGTGCAGCCTTCTGGCTTCCCAGAACCCCGGTCGAACCGTCCAACCCATGCTAGCATGGAGAACGGACGTTAAACGACGATGATGATGATGATGATGATATGCATGCTTCTTTCAGTTGCAGTCTACGAAATCCACTAACATGGCATTGGTCAGCCTGGGGCTAGGGCAGAAGACACCAAGTCAAGATACTACACAATGAACCTGGTAGTATTTGGTTGGGAAGCAAGCTTCTCACCACCCAGCCACACCTGCACCTACAAGAGTTAGGAATCGTATACAAAGAGAAATGGCCCTATTCACAGCTTGTGACATAACAGTGATAATGTTTAGTACTTAATATCCTCCTTGGACACTTTTTCTATGTTGATTACTTTGGTTTTCCATAATTTGTTTCAGAACTGCAGTGACAGTTCCAAAAATAGAAGTGTGGTTCAGCATTCAAAAGCGAAAAAGGTCAACATGGTAAAGACCAAAGTATTAATTTGTAAGAGGGAGCACAAAATCTTAATGTTATTTGATAAATGACATTGTTCAATATGAAGGAAAAGTGTAGAATGGAACACGGTACTGTGATCTCATTGGAACAAAAAATGGATATAGAAAAGATGCTACAAGATCACAGACAAATTAGCAAGATACAAGATCTTCAAATGCAGTAGATTGTAGTATTTTTACAAAGCACAGGGTCTATAAAGCCAGTACTATGTTTTGCATTCAGATTGTCATTGTAATCACCACCTTCATTTTAACGTCCATTTTTCTGTCATCTCACAGTCCGGATGGAGTTTGCTGAGGCAGATTTTCAACAGCTGAGATGCTCTTCCTATTACCGACCCTCACCTGTTTCCAAGCAAGGTAACATTTCCCCATGGCCAGACATATTTGCACAGAAGACTGGAAATGAAGGAAACCATTTGATTGATGGTGATGCTTGTTTACAACTATCTCATGACATCTAGAGAAGAGAACACACATATAGCATAATTACAGAAATATACATACACACACATGCAGGCATAATGACAAACACATGCACACACACTTGCACACACACATGCACAGACACAGACACACACACACACACACACACATATATATATATCATCATCGTTTTAATGTCCACTTCCATGTCCCTATGGATTGGACAGAATTTGTTGAGACAGATTTTGTACAAGCAGATACCCTTCCTGTCACCAACTCACCAGTTTCCAGGTAAGGTAATATTTCATTATGGACCAGAGATGGCTTCATGAAAAACTGGAAATGAATGATTTTGCTTGTATGACAGTGATATTCACTTACAACAATCCTGAAAAGTCAAGGAAGTGGTCACATGCAAGCACACACACATACACACAAATATTATAGCCTTTCTTCCATTTCTGTCTACCAAATCCACTCACAAGGCTTTAATTGGCTTTGGGCTATAGTAGAAGACACTAACCCAAGGTGCCACCCAGTGGGACTGAACCCAGAACCATGTGATTTGGAAGCAAACTTCTTAACCACACAGTAACAATACCAACACATGTTTCAGTAAATACACCTTATTTGGTAATGAAATGAAAAGGCAAAAGACATAAAATATAATTTTGGTTTAAGTTTGGCTGAAAACATGTCTATAACATCCTATACACCATATTGTCAGCAAAGGTACCTCTCTTGACGAACAGAGAGTTAAATGGCTAAATTGATTAAGTCGTAGTACCTAGCTTATGCTTATGCAATTGAATGCATTATAGTTAATTAGTAATTGATTGTCTACTAATACATATGTAAGACTGGATTTGCATAAATAGATTTAATCTCTTCCTGCTACAGAAGCTGCTGCTACTACATCAACAACAACAACTACTATTACTACTACTACAGCTTCCACTACCACTACCACCTCTACCATACACTTATACTACTACTGCTGCTGCTGCTGCTGCTGTTGTTGTTGCTGTTGTTGTTGTTGTTGTTGCACAGTGGCAACATCAATATATGACAACTATTGGGGTACGAATTAGAAAACAATGCATTGAGAACTGTCAATACTATTTTCTTACCAAACATATCAATCAATGTATCAGAGATAGACCAGCACGAACATATTGTTTTGAAAATATTAGTGACACATGCTTTTTCATATTGGGAAATGTGTGTATATGTGTGTGTGTGTGTGTGTGTGTAAGTAAATATATATATCATCATCAACATCATCATGCTTGTGTATGCCTGCATATAATATATGTCAATATGCTTGTATGTATGTGTCCATATAGATGTGTGTGTGTATCTTATATCTTTTGTTTCTGTCATTGGACTGTAGCCAAGTCAAGGCATATATATATATATATATATATATATATCTTTATTTCAATCTATTATCTTTCATCCTCATTTAAGTCTGCTCTCTGTACTGGCATGGGCTGGATGGTTTGACATGGTGCTGGCTGCTTCTTACATGCCATTGGCACTGGTGCGTTTATGCAGCCCCAGCATGAATGCTTTTTAAGTGGCTCCAGCACCTGAAAAAACAAGCCTGTATGTATGGAAGACAGTGATTTCACTTAATTCGCGTGTCTTATCAAGTACAGCAAATTGTCACATCTCCCAGTCCCTTTCCATTTCCTCAGTGAGACCCAGTGTCCAAAGGTTCTTTATCACCACTTTGTCCCATGTCTTCTTGAATAATTGCTTCAATGCGCCTGGGAAAAGATACGTACAAATCCTCAGCATCTTCTCAGGTTATGAGATGCTGAGTAGAAGCGGATGGTTGATTTGTAAAATTGCACGGAAAAGTGAATGAGGGGTGGGGGGTAGGCAGACTGTCAAAATGAGTAGGGTTGAAGGGTAGCTGATACGAGAATCATGAACACAGAAAGATAGAGGGATGCAGAAAGTGGGGGTGGGGAGTAGTAGGAAAGATGATTGAGTCGGTGAGAGGGAAGACAAGAATGGAGGGGGGAAGAGACAGGTATAATGCATGATGGGTGGGAGTCACTGTAACAGGTGGAGAACGCAAAGCTTTTGTTTATAACACATGACTTTCATTGAAAAAAAACTTCAATAAGGTTGTGTTAGGCATCACAAGTAAAATAACTACAAAATGCTTTGGGTAAAATATAGGATCCCTAATGCTTACTGCAATTGCAATCTCATTTCATGGACTTCGATTTATTACTAACTGCCAAATTTGGGTTTAAAAATCTTTATTAACCCATTAGTATTTAAACCGGCCATATCCGGCCAAAATAGTTAATCTGTTTTATGTTCAAACTGACCAGATCCAGGCTCTCACACCTACCCTACAATGTTATTCTACATTAGGTAATTACACCATCAAGATCTTGAAGATATGAGATAATGCATGATTAATTCAAATCAATGGGAATCAATAAGCATTATGTTTGATAGAATAATCTGAACACTAAAGGGTTAATTAATAGCATATAATAACGAATTTTGTAATTATACATTTTACATTTATCAACTTGAATTGACTTCTATTTGCAGGCTAATTCAACTTAAAGCATCCAAAGGAGTGCGCCATTATAATAAATTACACTGTCCAAAGGATGGGTGCGTTTGCTAGTAAATATATCATCATCATCATCATCGTTTAACGTCCGTTTTCTGTGCTAGCACGGGTTGGACGGTTCGACCGGGGTCTGAGAAGCCAGGGACTGCACCAGGCTCCAGTCTGATCTGACAGTGTTTCTACAGCTGGATGCCCTTCCTAACGCCAACCACTCTGCGAGTGTAGTGGGTGCTTTTTACGTGCCACCGGCACAGGTGCCAGGGGAGTCTGGCAGCGGCCACAATCGGTTGGTGCTTTTAACGTGCCACCGGCACGGAAGCCAGTCAAGGCGGCGCTGGCATCGGCCACGTTTGGATGGTGCTTTTTACGTGCCACTGGCACAGAAGCCTCTCAAGGCAGCGCTGGCGTCAGCCACGTTCGGATGGTGCTTTTTATGTGCCACCGGCACAGGTATCACAACTACTATTTCCATTGATATTTATTTCGATGTTCATGTACTTGACTCAATAGGTTTCCTCAAGCACAGCGGGATGTTCTGAAATCCAAGGTACTTTGAATGGGCAGGGGCTATGCGGAACTGGTGCAGGAAGCAGCCTGGGTCTTTGCAGTCACAGCATATCTCCAGAGATCTCGGTCCTTCGTCATTACCTCTGTGAGGCCCAATGCTCTGAGGTCATGCTTATATATATATATATATGTAACACTAAGGGTATTATGCAAATGAAGCTCCTATCTCATTATGTCAGCTACTGTCTAATGATACTGATGAGTGAGCTAGTTTTTAGGGGTTGCCTCATGGTAAGACAGATATAATGTAGGGTAAATATAATAATAACAATAATTCTAGGATGTAAATAATAAATAGTTAATGCTTCACTAAATGCATTTCCACAAATCACATGACTTTAACATCAGAGATCCTTTGGGTGATTACAGTATAGTCTGTAGTATCCGTGGTCATCTGGTTGATCATCATCATCGATTCATTTCATCAGGCAATACTGCATTAGTGGATGAATTATAGGGGGATGTTTGTCCCCTCTTGCCAGTATGAAGGTCAATCTAGCTATGTAGGTATTTCTGTATGTACTTGGTAGGGGGAGGTAGGTGATGGGAGTAGAGGAAGGAATGGTAGTAATTTGGAGATGGAGATGTGCATGGTGGTGGTGGTGTTGGATTTATTTGCTATTCAGTCTGCAGATTTAAGGATGGCTGTAGATGTCTTTGTTCTATTCAAGACTCCCCTCAATAAATTCTGAACCCAACAGGTGGCCAACTGCTACAGTAGGGGTTTGTTGACCGAATTGATTGATACCACCATCTTATGGTGACGTTTTCTCTATTTCTGTTGTTATAGTGGTATAGACATTGGTATGTTTCTTTATTTGTTTGGGTTCCTTCACTATTCTATAATTTGTTATTTCATTTCGAAATATTTTTTCAAATTCCATGAACAATATTTTGGTCCTATGCTTACATGATATGACCATCTCAGAGTGTCTATCACGTTTTCCCTAGATGTGATTATTTTCAGGGTTTCTTCAAGACATATATTGCATACCTCTCAAGTCCCATTCTATGATGCAGCAATCTTCATAATGGACCAGGGTATTGCGTATTCTACTCCATTCTGTTTTAGTCTCCAGACAAGGTTTCTGGAGACTTTTTGTAAAGTGATAACTCATAAAGCAGAGAAATAATTTCTTATAGTAACTATGTTATAAACAATAATTCATTCCCAGAAAAAATATTTTACCTATAAACTTCATAATACTCATAAATAAATGGCAATAAAACAACAGTAGAATGTAAAGAATATTTTATGTAAAGTAAAAGTAATGTCAAAATCATTTATAATAAAAAAATATTATAATCATTCTCTGAACTACTTTCACTCACACTAGACTCATTACTTGTAGATATAATTGCTAATTCACAAGCACTCATAGACAGACTTGTAGATTCCTTTTTTAAAAACAATTCTAGAGTTGTTTGCTTAGAAGCTTTTTCACATGACTAATCATGTCTTATGGTATTACTTTTTTTACACTAGGACAAATTTATACTATTCAATCTCAACTGAAGGCAAGGCTCTATGACCTCATGACCTCCTCCTGGTCCAAAAAAAAATTTTTTTCCAGTAACATGCAAAAGCATTTGTTAACATAGTAGAAACTTTTACACTTTGTTCAAAATTTGGATCTTGGAACTTGTAAACCTGGTGTCTCGTAAAGCGAGTCCCCATAAAGTGAAGTATTAAGTACATATTTAGAAAAGAATACTATCGAAAAATCTATAAATACATCAAAAATTGAGTCCAGTGTTTGAAGGATAAAAGCTACTATTATTTGTAGATTATGATAATTTTGTGTGTATATATGGGCGTACAAAGGCGTACGGTGACTGCTCAAATAAATTACTATTCATATATATACTTGAAAGATAGAATATGTATATTAGAACACATTGCCCATATGACTAACCGTAAAAACTCCAATATGAAAAAAAGCTGAGGGTGACAGATAGAAGGTGAGAGCATCTCACCCGAGCACCTTGTAGTGCACCTGAGCACTATACAATAAATTCCTTATAGATAAAATCTAGAGCAATTGAGAGAAAAAGAAAGAGAAATAAAGAAAGGGCTTCTTATGACTGTAAAACTGTCAACAAGATTTGCAGTTTTAAGGATTCTAGCAGGATTGACAATTAATAGGGTAGTGTAATATATTTTCTAGGGTGTGTCACCTTCATAGATAACAACATGTGTATACACTCAGAGAGGAAGCAAATAGTTTATGTATATATATATATATATATATTGTATAGAGGGCATTATTACACATAAATGCCACACGCTAAGAGGGACAAAAGACGTATTTGATACGTTAATTGCGAAATCACAGGTGATATAGAACTAAATTCAGTCCCTCTTATGTCCCTCTTAGCGTGTGGCATTTATGTGTAATTATGCTCTCTATACAATATAAATAAATATCTTCAAGTGAAAAAATTATTTTCGAATTTTTTCTCTTGTGAGGTTTTTCACGCTAACTACCTGATAATTTCTTATTAAGATTCCTTATTAAGATTTTATCCTTAATTGTTAAATTTATATATATATATATATATATATATATATACATGATATGTAATTTTAAGATCCAAGGAAGTAAGTAAGCTTCGAGCAGGCTACAGAAGGTTACAAAAAAACAACTTTCAGGAACAATAATAGTTTATTGCTGAAGAAGGCTGAAAAAACTTATTTTATAGTTCATGGTCAGCATTTAGGGCTGCTATGAATGTGAATAAAAATCCAAATTGAGAGAATGGAGCAGGTACAATCCAGGCTGCATATATTTCCTAGCTAGCAGAACCTTGGAACTAATATTTACTCAACAAGGGATATTCCACTAGCTACTCATCAGGCCGAAGATACCTTAGTTAAAGGTTACATTGTTGCTAAGAGATCCCAAGATAACTCGCAGGAGATGTGATTTAAAATGAGTAGTGAAGCTGGAAAAACAGATGACAATGTAACCCTTCATGTAACTAAGATATCTTCAGCTTGATGAGTAGCTAGTGGAGTACTCCTTGTTGAGTAATTATTACTTCCAAGGATCTGATAGCAAGGAAACATATGTAGGCTAGATTTTACCTGCTCTATTCCCTAAATTAGGATTTTTATTGAAATTCATTGGAACCAAAGATAAACTATAATGGGAATTGTGGTCATTGGTCATAGTTGTTGCTGGTGCCATACAAATGATACCCAAGAATTGTCCGGTTGCTGCCGGTGCCATGCAAATGGCATGCAAATGGCCTTTACTCATGAGTTGTTGTCGCAGTTGTTGCCAGTGTCATGTAAATAGTCATGGCATGTAAAAGCCATTGGAATGGTTGGCATGTTAGGAAGGGCATCCAACTGTAGAAACCATGCCAAATCAGACTGGAACCTGATGGTGCAGCTCATCAGCTCCAGTCAAACCGTCCAGCATAAGTAAAATTGCATATATTAATAGCGACACAATTGTCTAGAATTAATCTTCATTTTTGTTATTTTTCATTTGTCCTGCTCGTTTACGTTAAATGTTGTGCTGATTCTCCTTGGAAACAATTTTTTGTGGGTGATACCATAGTGGATCTATTTTTAGCGCAAGAGTCGACCATATAGTGGTCACTCTCTTATATTTGTGTATAAATTTTTATTGTATCCCTGGTTTTTATGCGCTAAGCCACTTGGTGTTAAATTGATGGTATTATTGAATTAATTGATTATATATATATATATACATACATACATGTATATATATATATATATATATATATATATATATATATACAAAATAAGAAAATGGAGGAATAGATTCCTTTCAATCATCAACTTCCAGATAATACCAATTCATTCTAGTCGGGTGTATGTATGTATTTGAATGTATGTATACATGTATATATGTATGTGTGTGTGTATGTATAAGTATATATTTTTATATATATGTATGTGTTTATGTATATGTGTGTATGTATATATCTGTTACTTATATGTATGTATATTTATGTGTGGGTATATAGGTATATAAGTACATATGTATGTGTGTATGTATGAATGTTCTTGTCTGTGTATATATAAGTATTTGTTTGTATATTGTATATGTATATTATGCATACGTGTGGCTGTTTATAGGTCTGCACGTGTGTATGGGATTGCTTATGTACGTATATGAGTGTAGATATGTATGCACATATATATATTTACTTATGTTCCTTAACCTATATTGGATTAAGATTGTTGTTGCATTTACAGGTTTATTGGTATTGGGTGGACTGTATATTTGTTTGTTTAGTTTTAACTAAGTATGCAGTCAATCTCGATATTGGTTTTGATCTAACATTTTTTTAATTAAGAGGATATAATCATATTACCTTTGATCAATAATAAATTACCTATTATGTTTAGGGGTACATAGATATGATAATGAATAACCTCGGATTCATATTAAATAACCAACTTATATTAGTAAATGGAAGTATAAATAATTGGATAGGTATTAATACTGAATTATAATATGAATAGTTACATTTTGAGTAATATTAAAATTGTAAATCGATCTCTAAAATATCAACAATAATAAACTTAAACTAGTAGATAATGATATATGGTCAGATACATAATATATCGTTTTTATTGTGGTATTTTATACAACTTAACTTTTGCAACGAGTTTAATTGGATTTGCATTACAGTAACAGTTTATTTACACGGTGAATTTTGATTTCTGTATCTATCGTGAATTCTTCCTATTTCTATACCTTAAATGTTGTCAAATGTGTTTTGCATAGTTTCTATTTCTTTCGAAAGCTTTGTCTGAATATTTTCCAACCTTTGCCAAATATTAATCCTAACGTTTTTTACCCTTTTAGGCCATTTTTTATACATTAGGAATTACCCTTTTAGGCCATTATTTATACATTAGGAATTACCCTTTGAGGCCATTTTTTATACATTAGGAATTACCCTTTTAGGCCATTTTTTATACATTAGGAATTACCCTTTTAGGCCATTATTTATACATTAGGAATTACCCTTTGAGGCCATTTTTTATACATTAGGAATTACCCTTTTAGGCCATTTTTTATACATTAGGAATTACCCTTTTAGGCCATTTTTTATACATTAGGAATTACCCTTTTAGGTCATTTTTTATACATTAGGAATTACCCTTTTAGGCCATTTTTTATACATTAGGAATTACCCTTTTAGGCCATTTTTTATACATTAGGAATTAGCATAGTTTTCACTTTTAATGGTTTATAATATTATTTTTTTAGTTATTAGTATGTATGTGTATGTATATATATATTTGTATGTGCATGTGGGTGTTTATAGGTATGTGTATATGTGTATATATGTATGTATATGTACGTATGTATGTATGTATGTATGTGTGTATTTACGTGCTTATGTTTATCTATGTGTATGTGTGTATGTGCGCATATATGTATGTATGTACGTAAGTGTATTTTAACCAACTAACCGTAACTAAGACAATGAAATTCAAATGTGCCAACCAATTAGATTGAGCTTGAGATTGTAAATAATCTGTTGGCCAGTTACGACCTATCACTCACCTATTGATCTGTGAAATCTATGTATGTACATGCATATAGCTTTTGTATGATGTAAAAGGATAAAATCTCTCTATATATCTTTATATATGTATATGTATTAATGGATGTTTTTGCGCATGTATGTATATGCATGTGCATGTATTTGGTATCTGTGTGTATATATATGTATGCAGATTTAAACTAAAGTTTCGATTTTCGCTGGATGATATATGAATATAATGACATTGTATATTGTGACATTGTATATTGTATTGCATTATTTTATTTTATTGAATTAATGTACTGACTTCTCCCATATGCATCTGTCTATATATTATGTTGTACTATATTGTATATGCAATATGCAATATGATATATTACATTATACTATGTTGTGTTACACTGTATTATATTATACTACATTTTATGAGGTATTTTCCATCTACTATGTATTGTGAATAGTAGAATGCACATATTCCTTTATTGGTATTCTTAATAATAATAATAATGATATTAATAGTTTTTAGTAATGTAATACAATGAACTTTGGACTTTGTATATGTACCCTTTGATGTGGATATATATGTATATTCCAGTATATATATTTGATTAACTGTAACCTTATGTTTATGTATATTATTATGTATATACTTATATATATGTATATGTAGGTGTATATACACTTATATATATATATACACATTATTTGTATATGTGTACCTTGTTTAATATCTATATTTGCATTTCATATCTTCATTTTATATCTTCATAATTGTACTTTATAATCTCTGACGAGGCCTGGGTATATATATATATATAAGTAACTCATTTTTAACTGCATATTACCTAAATACATCTGACTAATATGGGCATAATGAGATACCTTTATCTACAGGCTGAAACAGCTGTAAGATCCATTTTATATGTATTATTTTTATGGTATTATCTTACTTATTGATGTATATTGTTTTATTCTGTCTTATTCTGTTGGATTTGGATGTTCCTATTTAATTAATTAGTTAATAAATTATATGAATTGGTATTATCTGGAGGTTGATGATTGAAAGGAATCTATTCCTCCATTTTCTTATTTTGCATTATGAATTTGAGGTAAAACATTTTACCTTCGCCCATATAATACAATAAATGAACTAATTGCATTGCAATTGTAAGCATTTATGTATTAGCCTTTTCGGTACCTTACTGGCAGTATCTTGGATAAATGATATCCCATAGTGGGTTACACTCATAACCCCTATCTCACTTTGTACATACATACATCATCATCATCATCATCATCATCATTGTCGTTTAACGTCCGTTTTCTGCGCTAGCACGGGTTGGACCGGGGTCTGGGGAGCAGGGACTGCCCCAGGCTCCAGTCTGATCTGGCAGTTTTTTCTACAGCTGGATGCCCTTCCTAACGCCAACCACTCCGCGAGTGTAGTAGGTGCTTTTTACGTGCCACCTGCACAGGTGCCAGAGGGGTCTGGCATCGGCCATGATCGGTTATTGCCTTTTTTCGTTGCATTGCGGCAGGGGGGGGAGGGTTCTGGCAGAGAGAAGAGAGGGAGAGAGAGTGGTGGGGGTGCATGTAATATAGGGGAGCACCAGTGGGGAAGGTTTGGGGTAAAGAGAAACGATGACAGGTAGGGTTGGTGGCAGGTTCTAGACAGAATGAAAAGTAGGAAGTAAAACGTAGGATATCAAGAGTGGGGGAGGGGGCTGGAAGGAGATAGCCGGTTGAGGCAGTGACACATTTCAAAACAGGAGGAACATAAGATAACAGGTTAAGTGGGACGTTTGATGAGCTGCAGCGCCAGCTGCTTCTGTCCAGGGGGAGAGAGGCAGGGGTAAAATACATAATGAGAAAGTATATTGAGGAGGAGGGGTAGGAGGAACAGACACACGTAGTGGTGGCGGTGGTAGAGGGGATATCCGGTGAGGATGGTGTAAACAGAGTGTTCTCCGGTATGGGTGGTGGGGGGTGGGAGGGCGGGCGAACCGCGAACGAATGGCGGGCTGCGAAGATTTTGATTGGGGACAGTAGCCTTAAAACAATCGGGGTTTGAAGAAATGAACAGAGTAACGAACAAATTAACTTGGTACCGAGGGGATAAACAAATTAAAGGGTTATATTTTAAGACACAGCAGAATTAGTGAATAGATTCGAACATTTAAGGGTTAGCAGCAAATGTATGTGTGTAGTACAAGAGTCAGGAAGAGATGAAATGAGAATTCTTAGCTTGCTTGCTATGATCATCGCTGTGTGGTCAAGAAGGGGTGAATGAAAGATAAGCACACGAGGTGATTATTTATATAGGTTCACCGGAAGTGGGTTGGAAAGACGGAAGTTTTGATTGAAAGTAATACATATATATATATATATACACACACATATATATATATACACACATATATATATATACACACATAATATATTACACAC
>NC_043000.1:108535837-108575837 GCF_006345805.1 Octopus sinensis | reverse complement strand
TGCAGGACATCTGTGTTTGGAGTAAAAGAACTCCATTTAATTTTTAAAACGCAATGAAGGCATTTTTAGTGGAATTGTTCTAAGCAATTTAAAATGCCTTTCATAACAAGTCCATGTTTCACAGGAATACAACAGGGATGGTAAGACAAATGATTTGTAAAGAGCCAGCTTTGTATTCTTATTTATATGTCACTGGCACCAAACACATGACTCCAGGCCACCAAATGCTTTTGCTGCCCTTCAAGTTTGCAGCTGTATTTCTGTATCAAGATTTCCATGATTTTGAACAGAGCTTCCAAGGTAGATGAACAAATCGACAACCTCAAGTAACTTACCCTGAACAAAAATTTTAGTGGGGTTACAAACAGCACCACACGCAGGTTGATGCATTACAACTGTTTTTTTCCAGTTGATGGTCAAGCCAAAATCATCACAAGCTGAGTCAAATTCAGATAAAAGAGATTGCAGACCTGGTTTCAGAATGACTGACAAGATTGCAATCGTCAGTGTACAAAAGTTGCCTAATGAGTGAGGTAAACACCTTCATTTTGAATTTCAGTCTGGTCAGATTAAAAAAATTCCCTCCTCAGAGTTTTGAAAAGTGTGTGAGAACACAACAGCAAAGTATATTGCAAAGAGGGTGGGTGCATCAAGGTCTCATTGCTTTACTCCATTTTCCACAGCAAAAGATTCAGAGATCCAACCACCAAAATTAACTCTAGCTTTCATATCTTGATGCAAAGCCCTGATCATGTTTACAAATTTTTCTGGGCAACCTATTTTCCTTAGAATTAGCCACAGAACATTTCGATTAACAGTATCGAATGCTTTGCTCAAATCAACAAAGCAATGATATAGAACAAGATCATGTTCAATGCACTTTTCTTGTAATTGTCTGATAGCAAAAATACAATCAGCTGTGCCCCTAGAAGAACAAAAACCACACTGAGACTCAGACAGTATATCTGGAATTATAAACGTATTTAAACGTGCTAACAAAATGCAGGCAAGTACCTTTCCAACCATAGACAAAAACAAAATCCCACAAAAATTACCACACAGATCCTTTGGCCCCGATTTATACAAGGAGACTAAAATGGCATCAATCCAGTCTTGAGGCACTTTCTCAGTTCTCCAACAGTGACAAATTAATATATTTAAGAGTTCAAACATTTTGTCACCCCCATATTTCAAGACCTCTGCATAGATTCCATCAGACCCTGGAGATTTATTGTTATTCAGCTTATTCACAGATAAATGTATTTAGAGTTTGTTCAAATGCCATCTCTTCTATAACTGGAAAGTGTTTGATTTTTATCTATCGTCCCCATGTTAGCGGATGATGGTCTATTCAAAAGTGAAGAAAAATGTTCTACCCAACGCTTACGAATAGAAGCGGTGTCAGTCAGAAGAAAACATCCATTTACTGTTCTCACTGGAGCTATTGAAGAAGATTTTGGGTCACATACATCCTTAACTTAAGAGTACAAACCCTTGGCATCATTTCTATCAGCTGCTTCTTGTGCCCCTTTTGCTCTATCATTCCATCATTCCTGTTTAATTTTCCTTAGAGTAGTCTGCACTTTCCCTTTCAGCTTTCTGTAAGCTTCATTTGAGTTGGGGTTCAAGGACTGAGAAAGAAGTGCATTGCCTAAGTTTTGTTTTTCTAAAAGTAGATCATGAGTTTCTGCTGATCTTTCTGAGAACCAGTCACTGGACTTATGCGATTTAAATCCCACTGACGAACTCGCAGCCTGAAATACTTTTGTTTTGAAATCTTCCCATAGATCGTTTGGGTTAAGATTAATACTTTCTCTAGCACTGTGGTATCTTTGCAAATTGATAGGTAATTTGAAGTTTGCAACATTTAACTTTTTGGGTACCTTAGGACCAGACTGTTGACTTTTAGGCATTATCGAAAAGTTTATTTTTCCATGCACCAAACGATGGTCAATCCAGTTCTCTGCTTCCATGGTCCAAACGCCAGAAACATCTTTCATATCATGTTTTCTGATCAGAATATAATCTATGAGATGCCAGTGCTTAGATCTTGGGTGCATCCAGGTGGTTTTATATTTTTTTCCTGCTTAAACAGTGTTGGTGACAACCAGATTATTCTCAATACAAAATGTCAAAAGATCTACTCCATTTTTATTGCATTTTTCAATCCCATGTCAACCTAAAACAGGCCATGAAACAGTCATTTCCAACTCTTGTGTTGAAATCTCCTAAAATGACCAGTTTGTTAGAAATTGGTACTTTCCTCAATAATTGTGCTAGATCATCATAAAACTGTCCTACAGTTTCATCAGAATGGGACATTGTTGGTGCATAGATACTGACAATAGTAAGAAACCTACCTTTTTCCAGTTTAATACGGCATGACATGATCCATTCAGATATACTACTTGGAAGCTCTGCAATGGAGGATACTAATGTATTCTTGAGAGCAAACCCAACACCAGATTCTCTACGCTGACCCTTAGGTAAGCCTCTCCAAAAGATAGTATATCCATAAGTAGGTTCATTTACTTGACCCTCATCAGAGAGATGAGTTTCAGAGAGCGCAACTATATCAAGGGAATATTTCTTAAGTTCACATGCAATATGTGCAGTACGCCTTTCTGGACTCTTGTTGAAATTAACATCAAGAAGCGTGTGCACATTGCAGCAGCCAAAATTTAAAGGATATTTATTTTTACTTTTTCTTGAAGATTGTGTATATATATATATATAACGGGAAGCTTTATGAAAATAGACAAAAGACGAAGGCAGGTTTACGGAAATAAACAAAAGACGAAGGCAGGTGGAATACAAACAAACAATTGTATTAGTATGGTGCTCAGGAAATATAAATAAAACAAGTCTTTAACGTTTCGAGCCTACGCTCTTCAACAGAAAGATACACAGAGAAAAAACACAGAAAGAAGGAGAGAAAAAAAATATGCGTGCAGAGGCTAGCGAATCAACATGGCGATCTGATTTCGGCCAGAAGTCAAAGATCAAACGTGAGATGCAAGAGCGAAATTAGGGGAGATAATAGGGTTAAATGACCTCGCTCCAACATAAGAGTGTGTGTGTGTGTGTATGAGAAGAGTGTGTGTGTGTGTATGAGAAGAGTGTGTGTGTGTGTATGAGAGATGTATATATGATGGTGTAGTGTAGAGAGAGATGAGGGAAGAGGGGGGAGGTAAGGGGGGAGAGGGGATGGATGATGGGGATGGGGGGAAGAAAGGGGAGAAGAGGGGAGGAGAGAAGGAAAGGGGAGAAGAGGAGGGGGAAGGGGAGAAGGAAGGAGAGGAGAAGAGGAGGGGAGAGGGGGGAGAAGGAGGAAGGGAGAGGAGGGGAAGAGGAGGGGGAGGGAGGAGAGGGGAGAGAGAGAGGGGAGAGGGAGGGAGAGAGAGAAGAGGGAAGGGGAAGAAGAAGGAGAGGGAAGAAGGAGGGAGAAAGAGGGAAGAAGGGAAGAGGAGTAGGGGTGAAAGGATGAAGGACTGAAGAGAAGTAGGGGTCGGGGGGAGGTTAGATGAGGAGGGGGGAGAGTTGAGACCAAATGGCGTATAAGAGCGAAGAGAGAAGATTAATTCCTGTTCACGGCGCAAACGGGAATCCGGATGGCCTCTGTGTAAGGACAAACCGAACACAGACAGGTGTTGCAAGGAGTGACCGGTGGAGCGGAAATGGCGTGAGACTGGTGTGTCGTTCGCAAGGCGGATGTCACAAAGGTGTTCCGCGAACCGGTCAGCCAAGCGGCGTCCCGTTTGTCCGATGTACAGGGAATGGCAGAGAGAGCAAGAGACGCAATAGATAATATTGCTGGAGGTGCAGGTGAAGGAGTTGATGATGCGATAGGGTCGATGATGGGTGCCAGTGAGGAGGGTGGTGTTGGAGAGGTAAGGGCAAGTGCGGCAACGTGGGCGGGAGCAGGGGAATGAGCCAGGTTGGGAGGTAGGGTCAGGGAAGGAGCTATGGACCAAAAGGTCTCGAAGGTTATGGGCTCGTTTGAAAGAGGGGAGGGGTCGGTTAGGGAAGAGGTGTGAAGTGGACGGGTATATATATATACACACACACACACACACATACATATACACACACACACATACATATACATACATATATATATTGGGAAAAATAAGTCGTCAGAATTTTGGAAAAAAATCCTTTTATTTCTTCATTATTATTAGTGCTTTCATTCCTTTCTAGAACTTGTCAAATATTTGACAAGTTCAAGACAGACCCCAAAGAGCTAATAATAATGAAGAAATAAAAAGATTTTTTTTTCCAAAATTCTGACGACATTTTTTTCTCAATATTCAATTTCTGTACATCACACCTAACACTATACATATATATATATTATAGGTGTGTGCGTGTGTGTGTACGTATGTATGTATATGTATATATATGTGTGTGTATGTATGTATGTATATATATATATGTGTGTGTGTGTGTGTGTGTGTGTGTGTGTATATCATCATCATCATCATTGTTTAACATTTGCTTTCCATGCTGGCATGGGTTGGACAGTATATATACTATAGCCTCAGGCTGACCAAAGCCTTGTGAGTAAATTTTGTACCCAGAAACTGACAGAAGACTCGTATATATTGTTGTGTATATTTGTGTGTGTGTGTGTGTCTGTGTTTGTACCCCACCATTGCTTGACAACCAATGTTGCTGTGGTTACATCCTTGTAACGTAGCGGTCCAGTCAAAGACACCGATAGAATAAGTACTAGGCTTACAAAGAATAAATTTTGGGATTGATTTGTTTGACTAAAGGCGGTGCTCTAGCATGGCCACAGTCACATGACTGAAATAAGTAAAACAATAAAAAACTATGCCATTTTAATCCTGAGCAATGCCCGGGATCTCTGCTAGCATATATATATATATATATATATATATATACACACACACACATATCTATATACACATATACATACAAACATCAGACACATAAAAATACATAGACATACATATATATGCACAAACGTGTGTAAGAAAGGGAAGTCCATATATACAAATACAGCTGTATATAGGCATGCACTCCCACACATGTATAGACCAGTAAAAGCAGACATACATAGACCCAGACGCTAAGACATCTGCATGCAGAGAAAGACACTAACACACAAACCCACTCAAATATACACACATATACATGTACCACTAGATACACACACACACACACACACACACACACATATATATCCCTTTATATACACACTTTAAATAAATGTATGTACAAATGACATAGGAAGTTCTGAAGAAGCTACAAAGCAATGCACAAACAGTCAGCTCTAAGGGCACTGCACCTTTTAGCAGAAACAACTGTAAGCTAATGAATTTCATTGCATACTTTCCTGTACCTTTGCCATTTATTTAATTTTATATAAGTCATTTTATTTAGATCCTTATAGCATTTTCCAGAACAACAAACATATATAATCCAACTCAATTTACAAGCACATGCCATCTTAAGGTATGAGTACACTGGGATATTATCCATGAGCACCACAGGCCTATGGAAGCCAATTCCAATCCATGGATTGCCATCAATAAATATTACAGGACACAATGTATTGATTTGCCCAAGAGCCTGTAATGTTGCATAGACAAACCAAAATATATCCATTTAAAAATCATAGGTAAACTATATTTTACATAAATTTTACAACATTCACAATCACAGGTGAACCTACAGAGTCTTGCAAGTATGAAAGCTGAAGGTATAATTCATTTGGATATGGTTACATGCCCAAGTAAAGTATGAATGTCTTTTTAGTGAGTGAAATTACTGTTATGACACAACCAGCAGCACTTCCTGCACCAAAGTTGCTTACAATAAAGGAATTAACCAACCATGAATTTGATCAATGGTATGAAATTTATGAAAAAATGCTGATTTTATGAAAGCATGAATCAAAAGCAGAAGGCGAGAAAGAGAGGGAGAGGAAGTGTGAGAGAGTGAATAAGAGAGGGAGAGGAAGTGTGAGAGAGTGAATAAGAGAGGGAGAGGAAGTGTGAGAGAGTGAATAAGAGAGGGAGAGAGAGATCTGGTTTCTGCTTGTGGAAGTTCTATAGAATATAATAAACAGGAAACGGATCAGTTAATTGCAAAATATTCATAAATGAGAAAATACCAGACACAGCAGATTCATCATCATTGCTACCATCATCATTGTTATCATCATATTGCCATAAGCATCACTATTGTTGTCGTCATCATCATCAACATCATCATAAGCATTACTGTCAACACCATTATCATCATATTTCCCTTCCTCCTCAGCAGCCTTACTCTCATCCTACCACAGGAGACAGGTTGTACTATGCATCCTTTTCACCAGAGAATACAGACTATGGCTTGCAAAACCTCCATTCAAGGGATTCTCCTGAGCCATCATCTTACCCTTCTATGCCATTACAATGCAAGGTAAGTGGACTGGAGCAACATGAAATGAAGTGTCTTGCTCAAGAGCACAACACACCATCTCATCCAGGAGCTGAGCCCATGATACAGCAACTGTGACTGCAACACTCCTAGCTGCTTGGTCCTGAAACTTCACTGAAAGTACAGGGCAGTAGAGAGCACCATAGCTTTGACCTTTATCAGTTAGATAACCTCTGGTAAAATGTCTTAGAGACTCTGTTGTACAACTTAATGTGAAGGAAAATTTCCTCTACTTCCATCTTTTCAAAAGCTACCATATTTGATGACATATAAGACATACTTTGTTTCCACAAATATCTTGTGAAATCACTTCAGGTCCTAGATGCAAAGATGGGCCTTCCATAAGCTTTAATGCACAGAAAACATTTTTCCTGGTTATGCACAACTGAAATTCGGGTGCATCTGATATGCTCAAGCATAGCTGTATCATTGAGGCATATAAGCCACCACACCGCACCAACAACTGCACCTTGTGGTAGGCACATCTACATACATATACATATATATTTACTACACATGCCTACACACAAGTCATCATCATCATTATCATTATCATTTCACATCCATTTTTCATGATGCCATGGGTTGTATGGTTTGACAGCAACTGGTAAAGCCAGGTGGCCACATCAAGCTCCATTTTCTGTTTTGGCATGGTTTCTATGGTTGGATGCCCTTCCTAATGCTCTTGTGTGTCCACAGCTTGCACTGGATACACCATATTGAACAGGGCCATTTACCTGAAGTGGGTAGGGTCCCGTCTGTCTTCTTGCTTACTAGAACCTTGGTTTTTGCTAAGTTAACTTTAACGCCCTCTGATTTCAGGTTTTACTTTTATGCTTGGAATTTCTTTTCAAGTTCTGTTATGGAATCTGCTATGAGGACAAAATCATCAGCATATTGCAGTTTCAATGGGCAGCCAGTCTTGAATTCTTCTGTTATAGTCTGAAGAACAATGATGAATAGGATGGAACTTAGAACCGAACCCATGCATACAAAATTACACAGAGAAACACAATACATCCAACACACTCTGTAAAGTGGTTTGTAAAAGAAAGAGCAACCGGCCAGAGACACTAATCCAAAAATGAAACACAGGAGCCAGAAATGGTTCACTGACTTGGCTATGAGGACAGTAACTCTAAACAACAATTAATTTGGATCATAATGCCATGCCAAACCTATCAACCCTGGGAAAGCAGGCATAAAACAATGATGATTATGATGGTGATGGTGTTGCTGATGATGACAATAATGAAAATCATGGTGATGGTACTGATGGTATTAACAATGATAATGATACATACATAAACAATTACATAAAGAAACACAAACACACATTCAGACACATACAAACACATACATAGTAATCACATGTACACACCTGTACACAAATCATTCTTTTATCTTTTATTAGTTACTTGTTTCAGTGACGGGTCTGTGCCCCTTGGAGGGTTTTGGCTGAACAAATCGACTTCAGGACTTATGTTTTTATAGCCTTCCATGCATTTTCTGTCAACCAAATTCACTCACAAGATATTGGTTGACCTGGAGCTATTGTAGAAGACACTTGCTGTGCAGTAGAACTGAACCTGAAACCTGCAGTTGTAAAGAAAAGCTTCTTAACCACACAGCCATGCCTGTACTTATATATACACAATCATGAACGAAATAAAAGAGAGCAGAGAGGTAAGAGGAAAGGAAAGAAGAAAGGATTGAAAGAGAAAGGAACATATAGGGGTGTACATACATACAAACATACGTAAAATAAATACACACATACACAAACACACGTACCATATAAACATGCACAAAGGTGCACATACATACTAAAACACTGACACATGCACACACATTCAATGTCTCTATCTTTCTCACACCACATCTTTGCACACACATTCATAATACAAGCATACAAATACACATACTCACACAAACACAGGCGTGCACATGCATGCAACTAACTAGGAATGATTCCAAAATGCATAGAACCATAAAAAAATACAATGCAAAAATGATTAAATAAACTGGATGGAGCAGGTTTATTAAATAGTACTAAGCAATATCATATAAGGTTGTCCCTCTTATGGTACACCTTGCTGGTGATAGCCATAAGCCAGAAATGCATTGGAATGTTAAGGGGAAATTTTACACCTGTTTTCTGTCTTAATTTCTCAAAAAAAGATTGCAGTTGTTTTAATGCTGTTGTGCATTTCCTCCCATAATATACTCTCTCTTTTACTCTTTTACTTGTTTCAGTCATTTGACTGCGGTCATGCTGGAGCACCGCCTTTAGTCGAGCAAATCGACCCTGGGACTTATTCTTTGTAAGCCCAGTACTTATTCTATCAGTCTCTTTTGCTGAACCGCTAAGTGACGGGGACATAAACACACCAGCATCGGTTGTCAAGCAATGCTAGGGGGACAAACACAGACACACAAACACACACACACATATATATACATATATACGACAGGCTTCTTTCAGTTTCCGTCTACCAAATCCACTCACAAGGCATTGGTCGGCCCAGGGCTATAACAGAAGACACTTGCCCAAGATGCCACGCAGTGGGACTGAACCCGGAACCATGTGGTTGGTTAACAAGCTACTTACCACACAGCCACTCCTGTATATAAGTATGTATGTATGTATACGCACACATATATATATATATATATACATACACACACAAAGCTATATGAGATGGTGTTAAAAAGTTCCCAGAATAATTCTGTAGGGCACCAACAGATGCCAGCGCATGGCTGCATGCACTGTGAGAGCTAGCAGTGACCTTCACGAGACAGTGTGCTGAGTGACATTGTTGTATTTACTTCACAAGTTATGAAATTTGTGTGTATGCTAGAGTCTGTGATTTTGTCATGGACAGAAACAAAGAGCCAGCATGAAATTCTGTGTTAAACTTGGGGTGTCTGCTACAGAGACATTGAGCATGCTTCAGCAGACTTAGAGCAAGGAGGCAATGGGTCATATGCAACGTTTTGAGTGGCACAGGCACTTCAACAGCAGAAGAATGTCGCTGGAAGAGGATGAGTGATATGGAAGACTTTCCATCACCCCTAGAAATGTGGAGAAAATTCATCAGTTTGTGCATGAGAATCATCAGAGGACAATCAATGATGTTGCTGATGATGTTGGTCTGTCGTATGGGTCCATGAAGGCAATCTTAACATCTGCATTCTTCACGATGTCAATGCAACATGTCACCAAGCTCTCCTTATGCATGAGTTTCTCACCAAAACTTACGTGGTATCACTTTCAAACCCATCCCCCTATTCACTAGATTTAGCACCTGTGAAGAACTTCCATCTCTTCCCCAAGATGAAAATACAGCTCAAAGGTCGCTGTTTTCTCACCATTATCGAAATCCAAAGTGAATCACAGAAGGTCCTTGACTTGCTTATGGAAAACTATTCCCAGGCTAGACTCCAAAAGCGGCAGGAATGCTGGGACCAGTGCATTGCTGTGCAAGGGGACAATTTCAAAGGAGATGAGGTTAAAACCAAGGTAAATAAGTTATTTTTTATTAAACATAAGTCTGGGAACTCTTAGATACCACTTGATATGTATACACTTACATGTGTGTGTGTGCGTGTGTGTGTGTGCGCGCGCGTGTGTGTGCACGTGTGTGTGAGAGAGAGAGAGGAGTGTGTGAGAGAGGGAGAGAGATTGTGTGAGAGAGAGAGAGTGTGTGAGAGAGGGAGAGAGTGTGTGTGAGAGAGGGAGAGAGAGTGAGTGTAAGTGTGTGAGATAGAGTGTGAGTGAGAGATAAAGATAGTGTGTGTGTGTGTGTGTGTGTGTGTGCGTGTGTGTGTGTGTGTGTGTGTGTGTGCATGCATGCATGTGTGTATCTATGCATGTATTAATGTAAAGACTTCTGAAGAAGGAGTGTTCTGTACAATGAATGGAAATATGGCAAGGTATACCACAAACATAACATTAAGTTGAAGAACTATGACCAACTGAGATTATCCAAACAATTTGTAGACTAAAACACCTTCTAGCATTGATTAAATTGTACGAGGAGGAATCACATCAAAGACATCATCAGCTTCATTATCATTTCAACATCTACATGGGTCAGACAGAATTTATTGAGACAAATTTTCTACAATTGGATACCCTTCCTGCTGCCAACCCTCACTTATTTGCTGGTTGTTAGACAACTTTTTGGGGAAAGCTTGAAACAAATGATACTTCTTGTATGATGGAGATGTTTGCTTACAACTATTAGGTGATGTCAAATGATGTTCTTTTCTACAGATTATATCACATAAGCTTTCATGGCTTGTTTTTCACAAAAATTATTTGATGGAGTGTAGCAATCCAATGATGGAGATGATAGTAACCTTTCTGATACCTGTCTTCTGTGCATTTTCTAAAGTCTGAACAATGCAATTTGAACCACAGTAATGTGAGTCTCCATAAAAAGAACATAACAATTGCGAGTCACTAGTGACTTGTGTGGTATACTGAGAATATAGCATGAGGTGTAATTTATTTCTTTATTGCCCACAAGGGGCTAAACATAGAGGGGACAAACAAGGACAGACAAACGGATTAAGTCGATTACATCGACCCCAGTGCGTAACTGGTACTTATTTAATCGATCCCGAAAGGATGAAAGGCAAAGTCGACCTCGGCGGAATTTGAACTCAGAACGTAGCAGCGGACGAAATACCGCAAAGCATTTCGCCCGGCATGCTAACGTTTCTGCCAGCTCGCTGCCTTTGTGTAACTGGTGTCTCCCACAGTAGAGAAAGCGTTAATGTTTATAGATATGGCAATACAAGCAGAATATCAGTTTTCTAGAAGTGTTGATTTCAAACCCTTTCCAGATCAGTTATTCTACTGAACTGGAGAAGTTGGGGGAGGGGAGCGTAACCTTGGCCAACAGGCTCAAAATCAAATAAATATAAGAGTTACTTAAATAATTAAGTGAAATACAGGTACCTGTTGATTAGTGTAAGTTATACGAATTTATTAGTGTGAGGTACCCGTAAACAAGGATTTACAGTTCCTACTTGTAAATTAGTGTGGATTATAAGAGGTTTCAGGCTATCAGCATCCAAAAATTTAGTGTTGTACCTGTACCTCATTACAAGCCTCATCTGAGCTTTGTAGGCTGTGAATGAGAGCATGCCTGTTGACCTTTAATTACAGGCATGCATATCAACATACAATTTGGACAACTAATGGTCTCATAGTTCCAGTGTACAACGCCATTAAATAATTGATATTTTCATTATTTAATGGTGTTGTATACAGGTAAGCCAAACTTGGCTTGTGGTAGAGGGGAACTCTAGTACAACAACGAATCAGTGTGTACAGCTGTATAATAATAATAATAATAATAATAAACCTACATAGTTTACAGACTTTTTAAAATTCATTACATGAGAAACAAATGATATCTTGGAAAGCTGCCAAGAAAGAAAAAAAGCCAAAAAGTTTCAAAGTTTTCATTGTTGAAGCTATTGTTTTCTACTGATTTCAGCCCACATAGACTGGGGGGGGGGAGGAGAGAATAACCAAAACAAATATACTACTATTACTGCTGCTGCTGCACCACCACCACTACTTCTAATGATGATGACGATGATAACAATAATAATAATGGTGATGATTTCTTTATTGACCACAAAGGGCTTACATCAAGAAAAACATGAATGATACAGGACAAAACACTGAGTGTGTGTGTATGTGTGTGTGCGCGCGTGTGTGTGTTGTTGCGATGGTTGCCAATACGTATAGTCTCCTATTTAATTCATAGAGTTTTAAAGGTTCATTATGAAAGGAGCAAAAGAAAAAAAAAATGAACCATTTCTGGAAGGCTGCCAATTTTGAATGAGTTTATTCAGTCATTCATTAACTATTGGAAAGAGTAGAGAAAGAACCAGTGGAGTGGCTGGAGTCTGTGCTGTCTGGGTGGTCCTTGAGTTTTCCCTATCTCCACCCAAAAGAAACAAAGAAACAAAAACTAAAACAGAGTGCATGTACAATGTCCTGCTCCCAAAACACACCCCCTAAATGCAGATCACCTTGCTCCTCCTACATTTTTGGTAACACCAGTAAATGTCCACTCTGCTTAGGGAACTTCATAATTACTGAACCTACTTTCTGTAGGGGTCAAATGCCCCTTCATAAATTTATTATTCTGAAAATGAAGACATTTGATGTCCCCAAGCAAACAGTTGATACAAGGGAAATAATCATTTGTTTTTCATAATATTTGGTGGGATTAGAAGTTTGAATTTGGGATTAAAGAATAAAGAGAATGATTCATAAAATATACATATTTCATTTTTTTTGTTGTTGTTTCTTACTCATTAATTTCTTAAAATATCTAGTCAGTAATAACCATGTATAGCACTATTTAATTCTTTTTAGAAATCTGAGACCCCTTCGGTCATGATTGACAGTGGGATTGCACCTAGAATGTTACCCTCCTAGGTACAAGTCCGAGCAAGGTTGTTAATGGAAGACTAGCAGTTGCCCATGCATACCAGCCTCCTCTCTCCATGCCATCAGTGTTGTCAAAGGGAAAGGCAAATGCCAATACAGCTTGGCACCTGTGACGTCGCAACTCAATTCTACAGCTGAGTGAACTAGAGCAACATGAAATAAAGTGTTTTGCTCAAGAACACAACACGCAGCCCGGTCCAGGATTCGAACTCATAACCTCACGATTATAAGCTCGACGCTCTAACGCCTGAGCCATGTGCCTTCACATGGTTTTAGAAATCACCAGCATGACATAACCCAAGATATATAAATTTAACATTTTATGAAATAAGACATTTATAGATGGAAAATAATTAAATAATGACAGTTTGGAAAAAATTCATGGAATGTAAATTTTTGCTTTCTTTTTCTTTTCATTTTCCTCATAGAGCATTAGTAGTTCAACTCATTGTGAGTACAACAAGCATTTCATATTTGCCTATCTAACACTGTACCTCTGAGTTGTGCATCAGCTGCCTCCATATTGTATACTCGCTCTACAACAATAGTAACAACATATCAACTGCTAATTTACAATTTCTGTCTTACTAAACAACTGAGACATAACCCTTTCATTAGATAGTCAGTCAACATGCTAAAACTATTAATAATAGCCTATCTTCTTTATAAAATAAGGATAAGATGGATAAAAACAGTAATAGGTTATGTTTGGGTTGCCTTTGACTAGGCCTGGCCAATTCAAATTACATTGTGGGCCACTTTAATCACAGAAAGATTTTTGAGGGCCGCTTGTGTACTAACAGAATTGAAAGCATTTTGCTTTCTCATGCTATTATTACAATAATGAATGAATGATCGTTGATTCAGCACGAAATATTATCGTTGCAAAAACAGTAGAATCTTTCTTTTTTACTTTTCATGACAATCTTTATTTTTGATAAAATTAAAAATATGTTTGCTTAAATAAACCCATTTCAAAAAAGTATCAAGTGAGCCGCAAGACAAAAGTCTGTGGGCTGCATGCGGCCTGTGGGCCTCAGGTTGGCCAGCCCTGCCTTGGACTAAAGGTTTCTTGATTAGAGCTGACTTTATGTTTTATCTTTCACTTGTTTCATTCACTGAACTATGGCCATGCTGGGGCACTGCCTTGAAGGGTTTACTCAAACAAATCAATCCCAGCACTTATTTTTTAAATCTGGAACTAATTTTACCAGTTTCCTTTGCCAAACTGCTAAGTTACAGGGACTGAACAAACCAACATTAGTGGTGAAGTGGTGAAGAGGCAGACACACAAAGACACACACACATATCTACAATGGACTTAAATGCAGTTTCCATCTACCAGATTCACTCTGACACTCCATCGATTACAACAACGGTTCCAGTTGTTCTGACCAACGGAACAGCTTGCTTGTGAAATCAATGTACAAGTGGCTGAGTACTCCACAGACAAGTGTACCATTAATGTTGTTCTCAGGGAGATTCAGCATGACAAAGAATGGAACAAAGCTAGCCCCTTTTGAATTACAGGTTGAACCCATTTTAGCCAGCTGAGTGAACTGGAGCAACATAAAGTGTCTGGCTCAAGTGTGATCATGACTAAATACCCCTGACCACTGAGCTAGGTGCCCTCAACCAAATTCACTTGCAAAGCATAAGTAGTAGAAGACACTTGCCTAAGGTGTTGTGCAGTGACGCTGAAATGAAAACTACTTGGTTACAAACCCCATATTTTCATTGGAGAGAAAGTTACATTTGATAACTTTCTCAAATAACCAGTTTCCAACTAAGTAAACTTGAGAGAGTTCTCTCAGGTAAGAAAACTAGTTCTCCAACAAATACTGTCTCCAGCAAAATAAAGTAAATGCAGAGAGCTCTTCCTTAAAAGAAAGCTATTCACTAGCATGTGCCAACTTTTTGTCTCATAAACTATACCAGCAAGCTCCTCACTTGCTATGCTGTATTGGGGTAACATCTATGAAATTATTGGTTCTCATTGATCTGAAAATGCCAAATGAAGACACACCCAGAAAAATTTGCAACGTATAAATCTATGCATGTGATTTGTCAAATGTGGCACTCAGAGCACCAGCAGAGGGGAATGCTGGCAGAATCATTAGAACGCCGGGCAAAATGCTTAGCGGTATTTCATCTGTCTTTACATTCTGAGTTCAAATTCCACTGAGGTCAACTTTGCCTTTCGTCCTTTCAGGGTCAATAAATTAAGTATCAGTTGCATACTGAGGCTGATCTAATCAACTGCACCCAACTCCCCGAAAATTTTGGGGCCTTGTGCCTAGAGTAGAAAAGAATGCTGCCTTTCACAAAGTAAATTAACATCCAATTGTTGCAGCATGTATCGAGCAGTTTACTATATTTAATACAACTGAAACAGTCCAATGCCTAGAATTATATAACACATGCACACACACACACACACATGCCTGTGTGGTAATAGATTTGCTTCCCAACTACATCGCTCCAGG
This sequence comes from Octopus sinensis, assembly GCF_006345805.1. Taxonomy (NCBI): domain Eukaryota; kingdom Metazoa; phylum Mollusca; class Cephalopoda; order Octopoda; family Octopodidae; genus Octopus; species Octopus sinensis. The sequence goes on along the minus strand of NC_043000.1, from coordinate 108,560,417 downwards.
TTCATTCCCACTGCATGGTACTTTGGTCTTCTAATATAGCCTCAGGCTGACCAAAGTCTTGTGCGACGATTAAACAAAGGGAAATTACTGTGCGATTGACCGTTATTAAGACAAAAGAGCTATTTGAATGACCGCTAAGTGAGGGGAGAGAGTAAAAGTAAGGGCGTAAAAAAGTTCATAGTATTCTCATTTTTTCCGATGGCCGGATAACTGAAGAGATGGCGGCGTGGATTTCCATCCCAGCATCCAAAAACTCTGAGTTTTATCATGGCTACAGAATAATTGTCACATATTACATTTACAGATAAATTCCTCTATTTACATAATATCAAGGTCACTTTCATTCTTTTGTTGTCTTACCATTTTTATCAATATATATATCGTCCAACCCATGGTAGCATGGAAAGCAGACGCTAAATGATGATGATATATATATATTAAATAATTTGGGAAAACAAATTTCCAAATCAATCAGGTGTAACCCTACAGTGTTATATGCATTTCATCATCAGCTCCTACCCCTACTGGCGACAAAGGGTCTCTCGCTCAGAGTGAAAGGTAGATTGTATGATGCATGTGTGCGAACTGCCATGCTTCACGGTAGTGAAACATGGGCCGTGACTGCAGAGGACATGCGTAGACTTGAAAGAAATGAAGCTAGCGTGATCCGCTGGATGTGTAATGTCAGTGTGCACGCACGACAGAGTGTAAGCACCCTGAGAGAAATGCTGGACATAAGGACCGTCAGATGTGGTGTGCAAGAGCGACGCTTGCGATGGTATGGTCATGTACTGCGGATGGATGAGGAGAGATGTGTAAAGAAGTGCCACTCCCAAACAGTTGAAGGTATCAGGGAGAAGGTAGACCCAGGAAGACATGGGATGAGGTAGTCAAACATGACCTCAGAGCGTTGGGCCTCACTGAAGCAATGGTGAAGGACCGAGATCTCTGGAGATATGCTGTGACTGCAAAGACCCGGGCTGCTTCCTGGACCAGTTCCGCATAGCCCCTGCCCATTCAAAGTACCCTGGATCCCAGAACGTCCCGCTGTGCTTGAGGAGACCTGTTGAGTCATGAACATGAACATCGAAATAAATATCGATGAAAATAGTAGTTGTGATACCTGTGCCGGTGGCACATAAAAAGCACCATCTGAACGTGGCCGTGGCCAGCGCCGACTCGACTGGCTTCTGTGCCGGTGGCATATAAAAAGCACCATCCGAATGTGGCCGTTGCCAGCGCCGCCTTGGCTGGCTTCCGTGCCAGTGGCACGTTAAAAGCTCCAACTGATCGTTGCCGGACCCCCCTGGCACCTGTGCAGGTGGCATGTAAAAGCACCCACTACACTCGCGGAGTAGTTGGCGTTAGGAAGGGCATCCAGCTGTAGAAAATCTGCCAGATCAGACTGGAGCCTGGTGCAGCCCCTGGCTTCCCAGACCCCGATCGAACCGTCCAACCCATGCTAGCGCGGAAAACGGACGTTAAACGATGATGATGATGATGTGTATGATATATGTATGAGTATAATATATATATACATGCACATACACACACACACACGCATATGTATATATCATTTTCATGAAAGATGTGCATCACAACATAAGTACAAAAGTGTTAAAATATGAGAAAAGAAAACCATTTGATTTGATAGTAACTTTCAGAGCACTTGCATGCATATATGTCCATGCATGTGTGTGTGTGTGAATTCATACAACACAAACATAAAAAAAAAGCTGAGCCAACATCCGGTAGAGATTATTGACTATAAAACTTGATCCAACTTCAGAAGGCCGACTGTCAACAGCAGCTGAAGTCATCTAAACACACCGGATGATTATTGACAGGATAAATGACAATATTTGTTATCAATCACATGCAATTTTGCATGTCCTCCAGCTAAGGCAGAAAGACTAACTGACAGAAAGACACATCAATAGCCTTATCATTATTACTATAATCATTATCAACGTTGTTTTTTTATGGCCATATAAGTTTTTTATATATATAGATATATATATATATATAAAATATAATATTATATATTATATTATTATATATATAATATCAAGATTGGAGCCTGGTGCAGCCATCTGGCTCGCCAGCCCTCAGTCAAAATCGTCCAACCCATGCTAGCATGGAAAGCGGATGTTAAACGATGATGATGATGATGATGATGATGAATATAATGATATATGCATATATACATATGTATATGTACATACCTACATATATATGTATATACATGCATATATGGGTACAGGGTATAAAAAAAAAACATGAACAAAATGAGAAATGAGAACGTAAAAACAAAAACATAGAAAACAAACTTTTTTTGAACAACGAAAAAAACAAGCAAACAGGGAAATGAGACAGGCAACATAAAGAACATTCCCTTCATCAGTTGTCCCCTGTTTTATCTACTTCGAAGGGAATGTTCTTTATGTTGCCTGTCTGGTTTCTCTATTTGTTTCTTTCGTTGTTTGAAAAAAGTTCGTTTTCTATGTTCTTGTTTCTCATTTTGTTCATGTATTTTTTATGTCATGTACCCATATCACCTTGACCGACCAGTCCGTCGGGTGTCCATTTGACACTACTGGTCACAGCACACTGTCCACTCCTCCCTGGATCGCGTTTTTCTCATCCACATTATCCCAATCGCCCTCCTGAAATCGTAACTCCACCGTCGTGGAAGCCTTCCAAGTGGTCATTTCCACTTGCGCAGGTACCACTCAACAACTGTGTGGGTCCACTGATTATCGGTGAGCCGGGTGACATGTCCAGACCATCTAAACTTGCTGCATGTATATTCTACGATGACATCCCTCACAACAGGCTTCTCTCTGATGACCTCGCTACTGATGTGGTCTCTCAACGAGATTCCAAGCAATGACCTCCCCATGGCTCTTTGAGCCATTACCAATCTCTGTTCTTCTCTCTTTGTTGTAGCCCATGTTTCACTACCATATAATATTGCAGGTAGAACTGTGCTATTGATGAGGTTGGCGCGAGTGGTCCTGTCCAACCTTCCCTTGAGCACATCCCTTATGCCATTAAACACCTTCTATCCGGCCCTTACTCTCTGTGCAACTGCCCAGGGGGCCAAATTCTGGGTGCACCACCAACATAGCTCTGCTGTCATCACCCGTACGAGTGCCAGTCGAGAAGGGAGTAAAGCAAGGAGATGCAATCTCTGCAAAACTTTTCACTGCATGTCTCAAGCAGATCATCAGAGGCATCGACTGGCAAGGCGGTGTCAACATCAATGGCGAACTACTCACCCACCTCTGTTTCGCTGATGACATCGTAATCATCGCTGAAACCATGGATCAGCTTTAGACCATGCTGACGGAGCTTGACATCAAAAGCTCTGCAATAGGTCTCAAGATGAACCGCATGAAAACGAAGTTCATGTGGTCAGACAATGTGCCAACAGGTCGAATGGTGATCAGCAGTGATGAAATAGAGGAGGTAAAGGAATATGTCTACCTGGGACAGGAAGTGAATATATGCCTGTACCCATATATGCATGTATATATACATATATGTAGGTATGTACATATATGTCTATATTTATATATTATTTATATTATTATATGATCAAACACCATGCATCAATTTCCAAGTTAGTTTTATATATATATTTGAAACTGACTTATTGGAAGTCCACCTGAAGATTGTCGATCAAGACAAGAAATAATTGTAGTGGCGGTTTTTTTGACTATTTATTAAAATTTTATGTATTGATTAAGTCTTTCCTTGTTTGTTTTGCAAAATAGTGGTTTTGTCTCTAATAATATTTTATATATATATATATATATATATATATAATATATATATATACAGGGGTTGAACAAAATATTGGAAACACCTAGTATCATAGCATCATAATTTTGAAATATCTATAAAACTGTCAAAACCTTGTTTATTTTTATGTCTTTTGATTTATTATTAGTGTTGCTTAATATGTTTTGCTAAAATTGCTGTTTCTTTTCAGATACCATCAGAAAAAGGTAATTAAAATTCATTAAAATGACAGATCTATCAGACTTTCAGAGGTCAAATTGTTGGTACTCGTATGGCAGGTGCTAGCATAACAAAAAGTTGAAATGTTTGGTGTATCAAGAAGTATTTTCTTGAAAGTAAGACAGCCTTTGAGAAAAAGGGAAAAACCTCCTCATCAAAACAAAACTTCAGAAGAAAACCAAAACTTTCAGATAAGGACCGTCGGTTTCTTACGCAAAAAGGATCACATAAGTACAGGTCCCAGAATTACTGCAAAGCTTAATGACTACCCCGAGAACCCAGTTTTCACAAAAACTGTTCACCAGGAGCTGCACAAAGCCATATTTCACAGGAGGGACACCATAAAAAAACCACTACTTCCAAAAACAAACATTGCAAAGCATTTAGAGTGGAGTAAAAACCTACACATTTGGTCCCTGGAACAGTGGAATAATGTTATTTTATCAGACAAGTCATACTTTACCTCATTTCCAACCACCAGCCGAGTATATGTATGGAGACAGCCGAAAGAAGCGTTTGATCCACACTGCCTTCTTCCAACTGTTGAACATGGAGGAGGATCTGTGATGATGTGGATGCTATATCTTGGTAATCTGCCGGCCCAATGATTTCCCTTCATGGCAGAATTAATAGTCAAGACTATTTAAGTATTTTATCTGATTAAATTCATCCTGTGGTTGCGGAACTGTTTCTAGAGGGAAACGTAATCTTTCAGGATGATAATGCAGCAATTCACACAGCTAAAGTTGTCATTGAATGGCACGAAGAACATTCTAGTGAAGTTGAACATCTTATCTGGCCACCACAATCCCCAGATCTCAATATTATTGAACATTTATGGTGCATTTTAGAAAAATAAGTAAGTGATTTGAAATTAATGGCGTCAATCAATGTGTGCAGGAAGAGAGAGAAAACTTGTACAGACATGTAAATAGGAAAGGACAATACTTGTTGAATATCCTCCACTATCATCACTACAAGAACTGGAGACTGTTTTAGCTGAAGAAAGGACAAAAATTCCTTTGGAAACAATTCAAACTTTGTACAAGTCCATACCTCACAGAATTCAAGCTGTAATTACTGCCAAAGGAGGTCCTACCCCATATTAAAATAAATTTGTTTGAAATTTAGGGTGTTTCCATTATTTTGTCCAACTCCTGTATATATATATATATACATATATATATATATATATATATATATATATATATATATATATATGGGCCCAGGCATAGATGTATGGTTAAGGATCTCACTTTGCAACAACATGCTACCTTCCACAAGCCTGGTGATTAGATTTAGTAGATGGAAACTATGTGGAAGCCAATCATATGTGTGTGTGCATGTATGTATAAGAGTGAAACTTTGTGTTTGTATCTGTGTACCACACCACCACTGCTTGACAACCAGTGTTTATGGCCCTGCAAAGAATGCAGATAGAATAAGTACCAGACTTTGAAATTAAATATTGGAGTTGATTTGTTCAACTAAACCCTTTAAAGCAGTGCTCCAGCATGGCCACAGTCAAATGATTGAAACAAGTAAAGGATAAAAGGTAAAAGATATTAGCATGAGGTAAACAAATTTTCAGTGTGAAATATTCCCATTGTTATTTCCTGTTCCAGGTTGAAAGCCTAACAGTTTGAAATCTAAATCCAGAGCCTATAAACAATGGAGTTTCACTAGAACAGTTCTGAACCAACAGAGATAAGATGGAACCCGTAACTATCTGCAGGGCACCTCCCAGCAGATTAAAAACCAACCTCAGGCCCAAGCCCCTTTGGGGACCTGAAAGCAGTCTTGTTCCACTTTGCTTAAATCCCCTCATGGGCCTTATCAAGATCTATAGCTTGTTCTCTTCACTGTACTATCCACTGTCAGAACAAATCAGTTTTGTTATTCAACAAGTATTGTCTTTTCCTATTTACATGTCTGTACAAGTTTTCTCTCTCTTTCTCTCTGCACACATTGACTGATGCCATTAATTTCAAATCACTTCCTCATCTTATTTATACTTCACCTTTAATGAAAGTTAATATTGCACATAGTTAATATTGCACATACACCATATTCATTACTCTCCAGCTTTCACAGCTTCCACTCAGCACCTATACTCTATTTACATGAGTTACACAACAGTGTAACCCCTTCTCCAACACCATCAACAAATACTTTTAATACATGTAGCCTCATTTATCAGTGATTATTTCATCACTGATCCAGGACAAAATGGTACACTCAATTGTGAATCATGTTACATCTATCACAGGTTGATCTGTGATAACATAGTTCAGCAATCAAACAAGGATTCTGTATGGACCCAAAAAGCACACCCCAGAGACCACTCACAGTGCTCAGCTACCAAGAATGCATTGACTATTGCTTATGTTTACATGATCATACTGCGAGGTTGTGTATGTTTTATACAAATTTACATTCTTGTGCCCAGCAACGTGAGATCAGAGAACAGGAAAACATGAAGACGACGGATCCTAACAAACAGAGCAGATTAGCACATTCTCTACAGGAAACGGTGATCCAGAAATTATGTGGCAGTAGAAGCTTCACTGTGTTGTTTTGGTTTAGAAACTTGTGAAATTTGCTTCTAGCAGATTTGTTCAAAACTGGTCTCCTGCAAGTAGTGTACAAAATATACTCCAAGAATTCTGGCAAATTGTAACCTTCTGTACATACAAGGTAATGGAGATGCCTCTAGAAGATCACTTGATAGGCTAGAAATATCAGCTATATATCCCTCACAAATCACACACTACCATATAAGAAAAGACAGATCACATTGAATACTATCATCATCATCATTTAACCTCTGTGTTTCAAGCTGGCATGGGTTGGAGGGTTTGACAGGAGCTGGCCAGCAAGGGGGTTGCCCAGGCACCAATTTGTTTTGACATGGTTTCAATGGGTGGATACCTTTCCTAATGCCAACCACTTTACAGAGTGTATTGAGTACTTTTAATATACTGCTGGCACAAGTGCTTGTAATGTGGCACCAGCATGGGTGGTTTTCCATGTGGTACCAGCACAAATGCTTTCCTACGTGATGTGGCACCAGCACTTGTGAGCCTGCAAGACAAAGATGTCTTGGCTGAAAGTGAAGAGGGCATGTTGATAGGGATGGATGGCCTGATTTTATTTAGCTTGACATGTCTTCTCAAGCCCAGCAAATCATCAGGAGTCTCAGTCCCTTGTCATCTCCAGAGTGAACCCTCAATGTCTAAAGATTCTTTCTCACCACTTCATCCTAAGTTTTCTTGGGTCTATCCCTTCTACAAGGGCTGTATTATGGTAAAACAATGCAGAAGAGTCAGACGTGGAACAGAAGTCATAGGCTTCTTGTTTAAGGTTATCCTGAGCCTAAAATAACAACAAACTTACACAACATGCTGTTCTACAGGAAACATTTTTCATTCTGCTATGAGCAGAGTTCATTACTTACAATATTCACTTCTTAGTTGTTGCCATATTTTGTCCAATTTTAAGCAGTAGCCGAGCAGCAACAACACAAAGATGCCTGACCTTGCATTATACTCTATGACACAACACAACACTACAGTCACTATATGGTCCCACTGCAATAGCAGCACTATAGTCAATGTATAGCACAGTAAAAGAACACTACAGAACAATCAGGAAGCCATGCATTCGTTTCTATACAGTCAGTCAACCCATTAGAAAAAAGCCAAATTTTCTTTGGATCATACACTGTACCTTAAGAAAGGAAGTAATTTTTGTACAACATAATTTTGACAATATTTTCTGAATTCAAGATGATATTGTCACAACTGGTGTGTCATTAATTATACCTTATCTACTCAAGTACAAAACAACCTCAAACATAATATGACCATCATCACTTTCTTTGAGCTTAAAAATTGGAAATATACTTTACCATCTTATATATTTTTTACATGCTCAGGTATAATGCTACCCACCATCACCAATTTTTAACTTGCTGTTAAATATCTCTTTTTGTTATACCACATCTGTCACAAACAAGTATAGATCTGGTAGCATATACCATGCTTTTAATAATTGCTTTTTGCGCCTATGTAGTCACAAGCATAGATGTCCTTTCAGCCGTCTCATGATTCACTCAGTATTTGGAACATCAAGAATGTGACAGCAGGAAGGAGAGAGGACAGCACCCGCACTCAGTCGGTACTCATATTCCGGTGAGTAGAGTGAAGCAACTTGAAATGAAGCTGCTTGCTCAATGACACAAAGCAATGTTCAACCCAAGAATCAATCCCATAACTTGAATTAAATTTTTTCTACAACACTTTTTAAAATTTTCAGTTTTAAAACAGCTTTCTGTACTTCTCTGAGAAATACACCAGTAATGATACTTTGAATTCAAGAAGGTGTTGTCACAAGTGGAATGTCTTTGATAAAAACCATATCTATTTAAGTATAAAGGGATCTCAAACACAATATGACCAGCAATTTTTGGACCTAAAAGTCAGTAATATATTTTATTCACTTTGTTGGTCAGTCACATGCCACATAGTCACAGCAGATGAGAAAGTATCTTGAGGAGATAGGGAGTGGTTAGAACACTGCTCAGAGGGTTACCTTAGACAACCCAAGCAAATACTGACAAATGGTAATTGCAACAACATGCTCCAACAGTGCATGCCTCCAAACCTGACCTGGTCTAAATATATTATTGAGGCTTGCAACCTACCCAATAGCATGTCATCTCTCTTTTATCCTCCTGTTTATTGGATCACCATTGCTATTCTACTAGACATCCTCTAACCCCTCATTCATCTGTGGTACCTCTGCCCCATTCATTCCTACCCACATCTTATGTTGATGGACCAATCTGGACACGCCATCACCACATTTTAGCTCTAACCCCAGCCTACCCTCTCTTCTGAAATTTGAGTTGTCATTTAGCTCCTCTACAGCAAGAAGTCTGTTGTTCTGGCCCCTGTTCTCTTATACATTACCCCTTTCTACTCCTTATTATCCTGGCATAAAGTGACCCACTACCTTTCAAGTTCGTAGTCTTGCAAGGTACATAATAACTTCATTAGTGCTGGTGGCATGGGAAAAGCACTCAGTACAAGCTGTAAAGAGGTTGGCATTAGGAAGGGCATCCAGCTGTACAAATTGTGCCAAAGCAGACTCTGGAACACAATGCAGACCTTGGGCGCAACAGATCCTATTAATCTGTCCAACACATGCCAGCAGGGAACACAGACATTAACTGATGATGATGATGATGATGATGATGATAATTTTATATCATCAAACCTGAAAGAAATGTAAAGATGCCCTCTGTGAAATTTGAAATCAGAATGCAAGGTATCCTTTCTGTTACCAACACTCCCTTGTTTCCAAGCAAAGTAATATTTCTCCAGGGCCAGACATCTTGTCTCAGAATTTTGGAAATAATGCCATTGCTTGTATGACAATGAGTATCATTTACAAGTATCACATGATGCAAAGACAAGGACACACACACAGTAGCACCATTGACATTGGCTTACACTTATTGTCCAATCCCCATATACTGCATTAATATTCCTTGCACTTTCATTTGCATTGTTGCCTTCATTGAACTCATAAAGCAAAATATGTTGAATATGCTCCTTTGTCACTTCCATTATAGCTTTAAAAAAAGTAACTGTTAAAATCAAACTTCACTCTTCAAAATTTGCACTAAGAATAAACACAAGGTAAAATTACTACCTGCTTTTATAGCAAGATGCAGGTAGTTTATCCCATCCCCCTCTGACTTTTAGTTCATCTGTTGAGACAAGTGAAGTCATTGCCATGGCCGATGCCAGTATCCCCTGACTGGCTCCTATACCAGTGGCATGTAAAAAGCACCATTCGAGCGTGGTCAATGCCAGTGCCACCCAACTGGTCCCTTGCAAGTGCCACATAAAAAGCACCATCGAAGTGTGGTCAATGCCAGTACCGCCTGACTGACCCTCGTGCTTATGGCATGTAAAAAGCACCCACTATACTCTTGGAGTTGTTGGCGTTAGGAAAGGCATCCAGCTGTAGAAACTTTGCCAGATCAGATTAAGCCTGGTACAGCCTACTGGCTTGCCAGTCCTCAGCCAAACTGCCCAACCCATGCCAGCATGGAAAGTGGACGATAGATAGATAGATACATACATACACACATACATATATATATCAGTGGCGTGCAGTGACTTTTGAGGTTGGTCATGCAATGAATATGGGAGTCAATTGTAGAGTTTAGAGGTTGACCAAAATTCTCTCACGGAATGTGAGCAAATGAGGTTTATATTTCAACACAGATCCCTGGTTGCCGTCAACACATTTCTTCCATTGGTACTGCTGCGCTTGGATCCCATTAGTGAAGATGCTTTCATCCTGCTGGTGAAAAAAGTTATCAACAGCAGATATGACATCATCATTGCGATACTGGTTCCCAGCCATGTGCTTTTCATGTTGGTGAACAGATGATAGTCAGATGGGGCCAGATCAGGAGAATAGGGACGGTGATGAACTAATTCAAAGCTACAGCCATTGAAACTAAGGACGTGTGCTGGAGCAGGTCTTAAAGAAAGAAGATCTCTTTTGTCAGTTTTCCTGGGCGTTTGGTAACTGCCTCAGCATTTTGGCATAGTACACTCCATCAATGATGTGGCCCTTTTGAAGGTATGCCTATTGCATACCCAATAACTGAGGCCATCTCCTTCCCTGCAAGATTTCTAGCATCACTCCTTCACAGTCAGCCTATGAAATTTTCAACCAACCCTCATACTTATTGGTTGAGCTGAATATTTTTAAGAAATTGTTTAATTAAGAGAACCAAATTAGTTTCGTAACATGGCCATAGTGGTTGCTGTTTTAATGTGGTTTTTTCCTATTCCTTCTTTCTTTTGTTTATTTTTTGGACGCTTTTGTATTCACTCTGATGAAGCTCCAAGTTCTAGTCTGAATATCCTATGAAGATGAAGAATATTATTTTCGCAATTCTTTTGTAGGCACTGACTGACATCGGAAGCATAAACGGCTGTAGGTTCTCAGGATCCAGCCAGCTGTCTGCACTTTGTCACCATCTTGGTAATGTGCACTTGGAAAGAGGTATCATCACTCATGTTGATACCCAGGTCCTGCACTGATTTAGGTTTTGGAACTGTAATCTCCTGTGGGCCAGTGTATCCTGTGAGTGCTACGCTCAGTTTTGGGTGCTGGTAGCACAGCGCTTGGAACTTTCCATTATTAAACTGCATATTATTGTCCTCAGCCCATCTGTAAATTGAGTCCAACTCCTGCTGCAGATGTGCAATACTGTAATGTAATCACTTTCCAAGTTTTCCAGCTATACTGAGATCATGCAGTTTGTGGCATATCACACCATGATCAACTTTATCAAAAGCTTTTGCAAAATCAAGGTATATTGTGTTCACATTTGAGTTGTCAAGTAACTGCTTCAACATCCAGTCATAGTGTTGTAAGAGCTGGGTCAAGCAGCTCCTACCTGGTTGAAAACCATGCTGGGTATCACTCAGTAAGTCATTTTCTTCAAGGAAAGCAATTAGTTTCCCTCTGACTATTCATTCCATGACTGTGCAGATGTGTGAGGTCAGAGAGATAGACCAATAATTTTTGGCATCTGCTCTGCTTCCTCCTTTATGGATTGGGCATACTATTTCCTCCTTCAGTTTGTCTGGCAGCTTGCCATTTCCAAGAAAGTTCTGGAAGAGAATCTGTAGTGGTTTCGACAGGGCACATTTGCATGATTTGAGGAGGACTGCTGGGAAACCATCAGGGCCAGCAGTTGAGCCTGCGTCCACCTCATCTATGGCTAGTATTATATCTTCTTCCCCAATGTTGATGTAATTCATCATAACTGCCTCACTGGTTATAAGGGAGGTGGCAAAGAAATCCACCAGTTCGTTCATGTGTTTGTGTTCCAATGGGGTGATAAAGACACTTTTGGACTGGTCATTCAGTACTTCACTGATCTTGGTTGGGTTATCTGTGAGGGAGTCATCCTTCTGGAAGAGGGGCCCTATTTTGCAGAGTACTGAGGCTGTTCCTTTGGCATAATGAAAGGATTTGGGGTTTGATTTAATGTTTTCTATAACCCAGGCTTCTTTGTTTGCTCTCTCCCTCGCATAGGATTGTTGCAGCCTTTTTTCGATCTCCATCAGTGTTGTTTTTAGGCGAGACCTTCCGCTACTTTTGGGATGTTGGTTGAGACGATTTGCAACCTTCGTCCGTCGTCTCATGAGGATCTTCCTCTCCCTTGGAATCTTGGTCCTATTCTTTTTGATCTTGTGCTCTGGGACATATTTCTGGCATGTGGCTTGCACAGAAGACATGAAACATTCTAGTTTCATGTCAATGTCTGGTGTGGAGAGACATTTCAGCCAGTCCTCTCTGAGGATCTCTTTTTGGATCGATTTCCAATCTGTTTTGTGGAAGTTCAGATTGGAGAGATTTCGGGTGCTTCCTTTATGCTGTATGTCTCTGGTTACTTTCGGCCCAAACATAGACAGCTCTATTATGTTGTGATCCGAAACTAATGTCAGCGTCACTTTCACATCATGAACGATGTCCATATTGTTTGTGAAGCCAAGATCCAATATACTATTTGCCCTGGTTGGTCTGAGCACAACTTGCTTCATGAATAGGGCATTGAGGAGGTTGAGCATGGACACCACCTGTACTTATTTGCAATGAGTCATTCCTGAGAGCATGAGGCCTTTGGGCCATTTGATACTGGTGAAGTTAAAATTACCCATAAGAAACACGCTCACGTGATGTTCCAGTTTCATGAGGGTTTCTTTTATTCTTGTGAGGCACTCTTCAAACTTTCCCATGTGGTTTCAAGCTTCTGGAGGATGGAGGGGGCATGTGTATTGCATATGACTATATTGTGTTGTCTTATGTATACAATTAGAGTATCACATACCGAATTTGAGTATGACAGTAAGACCTGGGGTGTGAGGTCCTCACAGATGTATACAGCAAATCTACTATGGCTCCTTTCCCTGCTATCTGTTCATAGTACAGTATATTTTGGTACATGTACTTCTGCATCCTTTATATAAGGCCTCAGATGAGTTTCTACGAGTGCTATGCATAGGGCTTGATTGCATGCACTAAGGCCTCCCAGAAAAAAGATTTTGCTTTTGTTGTTGTGATGCAACAATCCTCCAATATTTAGTAAAAATATTGGCGTAACGACTGTGCAGGCATTAGGGGAGACCATCCCATGTCTGTTGATTGTGGTGGTCTTGTGCAGTGGTGGACAAGGTTCCGTGTTTGCGCTTGATGTAGCCAGGTCAGCTGCTACACAAGCTTTTGTGCCATGCATAGAAAAGACTCTCGCTCAGCTGCTGCTTTTCATATAACATCTGAAGAGCACTCTGCATGTGCATACTTTCTCTTTGGAGATGATTGGTGCCTTTCCTCAGGGAAGTATTTCTCCTTAATGACCCTGCAGTTTTGGTAGGGTCTCAGGTGAGCAAACCGACAGTTTGTACCCTCTTCCCCATACCAATATTTACCTTGCAGGTAAAATATTCATCTCCTTGTCTTCACTCCATTGTGGATTCCATTGTAGCATGCAAGAGAGCAGACTATGTTGGTTTGGACATGTGATGCATATGAATGAGGACAGCTGCATAAAGAAGTGCTGATCATTGAAAGTGGATGGTACCCGTGGAAGAGGAAGATCCAGGAAGACATGGAATTAAGTGGTAAGGACTGATTTCAGAAAGTTGGACCTCACAGAGGAAATGACCATGGACCAAGATGCCTGGCAATATGAAGTTCTTGAGAAGACCTGCCGTTATCAGCATAACTGTGTTCTAAAAGCGCTGTGTGTCCCACCCACACTTAAGAAAAATTCTCACATAGCTTCCCAACGTGGGCGATATCACCCACTGGTGGGTGATTTCAACTTAGAGGTGGGAGATGGACGAATTTCTAGAAAATGGAGAGCAATTTGAGATTTTGGTGGGCAATGTGAACATTTTGTGGGTGATAAAGAATTTTTAGAAATTAAGTCTGCATTTACTTATATCTAGGCCTGCCTAGAATAAGGATGCACTTTTATCGATTTGACTACTCGCATGAGACATCCCTTTGTATTAAAAAAGTGGACTTGTTTATCCATCAAATATTTTTGTCATACAGTCATTGAGATGGATGTCATGTGTGCTAAAAATAGCAGCCAAATAGGCCTATGCTTTAAATCACACTCCACCACAATTTTTTTTTTGGGGGGGGGGCATAATCATATGAAGTCCCACATATAGAATTTAAATTCACAAAAATTTTCTGAAAACTCAGAAAAATAAAAAAAAAGTTATGGGGGGGTTATAAGTTGTGCGTAATTCTGTGGTTTCATATCAAAACACAAGTGCTATTTTCAGGATGTTGACAAAATGTGTAGTCATGCACAAAATGACTGCTTTGAAATTGTTTTTCTTGACTGGATGAAAATGATCAAACTTTAAACCTCTATGACTTTTTTAAAAAACATTTTTCTGGAAAAAGTTGAATAACTCCAGCAATTTAGCTTGGAGAGGTATATTAATGTACCAAATTAAAAAATTTTTGATAAACTTTAATTTTTGAAATGCTGGCAGCCAAACAAACTAGATCCATATTTGCTCCAGTAAAGACGTGTCATCTAACTCTGCTCTATCGACTTCTCTTTGGGAATACCACACTGCCTTTCTGATGCCATCTGTAGAAATTCATTTTCACATCTTCACTTTACTGATGCCTCCAGTCAAAGAAATTTGTCAGCAGTAGAGTAGTGATTATTTATTGTTTGGATTTATTCCCTCTCCTCAGAACTGTCAATAACCAATGTGGCTTCCTTGCCATCAGACATTGACCAATGAAGCAATGAAACCTTCACGCTTGAAGTATCACTTTGATGCAAAGCATTCTAACAAGAAGGACAAACTGTTGTCATACTTTTTGCAACTGAGCTCCTCTTTCAAAAAACAAATACAAACATTCAGCACGCTACTCCAGGAAATTAGTAAACTGGAGAATGACGGGGTGATTGCATCGTCTTGTTGCTACGTCTGGGAAGTCTCACACAATTGGAGAAACATTACTTCGCCCGATTATTGAAGAGGTTTTGTCAACCGTTATGAACCAAAAACCCAATAACATTATGAAAATCCCATTTGGTAATAACATGATTTCTCGACACATCAATTAAATGGCCAACAATGTCAATCAGCTCATTAATATCCTCCAGCATTCTGAATATACTATACAAGTGGATGAGTCAATGTTTGATGATGTTTGATATTTCAGCAAAGACCTTCAACCTTGTGAGGAAATTATGTCCACAGAGAAATTGCTGCTTGATTCAAATGGTGCAACATTTTTCACACTCTCAAGTCTTTCCTTTTTTAACATAACATCCCTCTCAGTAATATTCTTGCCTTTGCGTCTGATGGAGCTCCTTTGATGATAGGAAGATACAGAGATTTTTCATCTCTTCTAAAATGTGAAATTCCTCACCAGATACTAACTGTTCACTGCCCAGCACACCGGCAGCATTTAGTGGCAAAAAATATGAACGGTAGATTGAATGATGCGCTACAGTTAGTCATCAAGACTGTGAACAAATTCCTTGTTTGATTGAATTTTCCATCAACTCTGTCTGAGAAATGATGAGGACTACACTAAACTCTTAGACCATGCTGAAGTGCAGTGGCTGTCAAAAGGAAACTGTTTTACGCTTTGTTGAACTGTTTCATATATCTTTTTCTTTGAAGCTACTCCACTATCTGCTTCATTGATGGCTGCAAGATGTGATATCTTTTTTCTTTGTGATATATATTCACAAAATTGAATGATTTGAATAAGTTATTGCAAGGAAACAGAAAAACTCTCGTTGATTGTAAATCATTTATCACTACCTTCATTTCGAAATTGGTGATTCTTAAGACTAACATTTCAAAACATCAATTCCTCCAATTTCCACAATTTGATTCTTTGAAAGATGAATCGGTTGATGAGGATTTAACTTCATATTGAAACTATTTACAATCATTGCATGATGACATGGTGGAGCGATTGCAAGATGTTACTGCACTGAATATTCCAAATTGGTATAGCAACCCATTTGAGGTTGATGCAGTCAATTGCGAGGACAATGTTCAGGAGGAATTGATGGAGTTACAAAATGACAATGACGCCACAATGCGATATTGTCATAATGGCAAAGAAGGTTTGTGGTACCATCAGGGGATATTGAATTCCTACCCAAATCTGTGGAAACCATTACTTTTGCTTGCCTTCCCTACCTCATACCCGGTTGAATCTGGTTTTAACCATGTTGGAACTTTACTTTCCCATAAAAGGACTGGTCTGGATGTGACACAACGAGGAGACTCGCAGCTAAAGTTGACAAGTTTGAAACCGAATGTACCTGCACTAGCTGCATTGCACCAGACACACGGTTCTCATTAAAAAGTTGTATTCTTTTCCTTTATAATACAATCATTAATTATTTTAGCATCAGTAGTTCTGATCAATGGTTCATTTGAGGAAAATGAAAATCAGTGTAAAAGAAAGCACAAGTTCCCAGAAGTTAATCTGTCTGCATAATATAGAGTTAACGTTAGAATTTTATTGACACTAATGGCAAAATTAAACCCACAATAAGGAATAAACAACCGCATACTTAGTCCAAACAGCACTAATAAATTTTGGTGGGGTAAGATTGGCAGTTAGCCATGCATGTAACTTTGTCTTCACTATACTTCTGATATTTATCCAAGTGAAAGGCCATCAATTGAGCTGATACAGTTTGGCGCGAGTATCATCATTGCAATGTTATTATCAGGATGTAAAGTGCAGAAGATTATACCTCAAAGTGTGTCATCTGACATTGACAGTTCTATCAATCCACTGCTCTGAATTGATATGTTAACATATTTGATAGCATACAAAATGCACTTCTTAACCAAAAAAGAAAGTCTCAAAAAAATCACCTTAGATCTTATATGTGAAGTCAGCTCTCATCTGAGCTATTACAAGCTTTAAAAAAGTGGCAAGCTGGCAGAATCATTAGCACACTGGCAAAATGTTTAGCATCATTTCTGCCAATTTTACATTCAGAGTTCAAATACTGCTGAGGTCAACTTTGCCTTTTATCATTTCAGAGTGGATAAACTATATTACCTGTCAAGTGCTGGGGTCAACATAATCAACCACTTCCAAAAATGCACAAAAAAACTTATCTTTACCTGAATATGCACTGCTGAAATTAAGGTGTGTTAATTAAGAGCAATGGTGAAAGAAATGTGTGGTGTGAAGCTGTTTGATAAGAGGAAGACTGAGGACTTGATGGGTTGGAGGAATCACTCCATTCACTGGCAAGGGTGAATGGAGTGCAATGGTATAGACATGTGTTGAGGAGGGATGAGGAGCATGTTCTGAAAAGGGTGCTAGAGTTTGAGGTAAATGGACTGCGAAAGAGAGGTAGACAGAGAAAAACGTGGAGGGGAGGTGGAAGAGGAGATTGGGAGGGTTGGCTTGAGAAGGGAGGATGCCCAAAACAGGGAAAGATGGTGAGATGCTACGGCATTGAGGTAGATCCAGCTACCACCATTGAGGACAAAACCCAGATTTAAAATACTAGATGATGATAATGAAATTAAGGTGCTTCTAATATGCCAGTGCATCTTTTATGCCATCAGAAATAGTAATTTTTTTTTTATCAAACCTGAAAGGATGGAAAGTAAAGCTGATCTCTGAGATTTGAAGTCAGGGCATAACAAAATACCACGAGGTAATCTAATCTAATGCTCTGACAATGCTGTTTCTTCACCTCTTTTTTGCAGAGCCACACTTGAATAACAATGTTTTCTGTGATAGAAACGAAACCAAGCAGGTGAGGGTGGAGCAGTCAATTGACACAGATTTTGGGAGGAGTATTGGATTAGGTGTCCTATATGTCACGGGGAAAGGAAGAGATTATGGAAAAATGTGGAAAAATCTTTTTAAAATTCAGAATCATAATTATCATAGAGGAACCAACTATCTTTTACATATTTCAATCGTTGGACAGTGGCCATGATGAGACACGGCCTTCAAGGATTTAGCCGAACACTTCCACACTAGTATTCACTTTTTATATCTGGTAGTTCTATTGGCCTATTTTGTCAAAACGTTAAGTGGGTGTAAACAAACCAACACATGTTAAGCTGTGATGAAACGAAAACAGACACAAAACAAGACACACACATATATATATACGACGGGCTTCTACACAACTTCCGCCTATCAAATCCACTCACAAAGCCCAAGACTTTAGTAGACATAAAAGACACTTGGTCAAGATGCCGTGCAGTGGGACGAACCTGAAATCATGTGGTTGCAAAGAGAGCTTCATAACCACACGACCATACCTGCTAAAACGTTTTTTTGATGAAAGAAGAAACTTTTTCTTCTACATGATGTATGGGGCAGCTTAATCCAAAAACCTACCAAATTCTTGACAGGTATATGTTTTACAAATATAACCCTTGGAGGATGAAAGACAAGTTCAACCGCAACGTAATTTGAACTCAGAATGCAGAGAGACGTCAGGAATTTGGGGTTGAATTCAACCAACTTACTCGTTTCACTTCCCTAACAACAATAATAATTCGTGGAGACATGGCCAGTTGATCATACTGACTCCAATACATGGCTGGTACTTTATTGATTCTGGAAGGCTGAAAGACCAAGTTGGCCTGAACGAGATTTGAACTCAGAACGTAAGGGTTGTAACTAAACACCGACTTTGCTATTCCGTTGACCCCTTACAACATTAATACGCCTACACAACTTTGCGAAAGAGCAAAGCATATGGTGTTCATGTCACTGAACAGCCGGCCATTCACCTTCCATTCATATTGGTTTCAAATTGTGGCACACAGCCAGTCATTTCAAGGAAGTGGGTAAATCGATCACATCGGTCCCTGTGCTCAACTCTCATCTATTTTATCGATATCCAGTATCGAAGGACAAAGTCGACCTCGGCGGAATTTGAACTCAGAACGTAAAGACAAGCAAAATGCTTCCAGACATTTTGCCCGGCACAGTAACGATTCTTCCAGCTCACTACTTACCTTCCATTCCTATTAACACAAATACGAACTCGAAATGGATCCCAATATACTAGAAATAGCAGTCAAATCTCCCTCATTTGACACACTACCATCTTTAACAAAGGGAAATCACAAATTTGATAATGTAGGCCTAGGATACACAATGCCTGAAACGAAAATACGGGACGACACACTATGTCTGAAAAGAAAATATGAGAAGAACATCTAAGTTGGATAGAGTCGGGGCTGACCTGGAACTAAATAACAACAACAACACTAACTATAATAGTATTTAGCAATTTTCACTTACCTGATACTTGGCTGCAAATTCGGATAAGGCCTGAATTTTGTGAGAACAAGTAAGCGGGGATGTGGCTCCTATTGTTTTTGTCCGGTTTGAAATCAACCCGATATATCTTGGCGCTTTCATTCGGGTTAACGAGGACCACGTTGAAGATGTTGCCGTGACTGTTATTGTAAGTATTCAAGGCCTGTTCATCATAGCTATAGTATTCCCAGAAATTGCTACCCAGCGGTATCATCATGAAAAGAGAGGCGACGCCACCCAACACAACAGAAGTGACGGAGACTAAAAACAGAGGGTTGGCCATGGCTGGATGTAGCCGTAGCCATTACACTGCTGGGCGAAATGGAGAAAGACGACGAATCATGAACGATGGAGAAACGGAATTAAAAGTGTTATGAACTGCTGCTGCTTTTGGCAATTATTTGCGTTCTTGTTTAGGAAAACAGGTGCGCGTACGTATGAGTGTCTGGTGGTTTTATTTGGTCAACCATGCATTCCCTCCACCGAACCTCTGTCAATGAACTGTGGTGAATTTTTTACAGGTTTTGGATGTTTCAGTTGCCCTGGATGCAATAAATAAATAAACAAGAAATAAATTATCCGAAAAGAGAAACAACGAAAGAAAGAATCCGTGTCCTTGTGTGTGTTAATGTACATGAATATGTGTCTATGTACAAACATGTATAAGTACGCAACTTATGCGCTTCTTATTTATATAGAATAACGATAGATTGGATTGAATAGCAAGTATGTGTGTGTGGCAATAGATACGTGAGTGTTAACAGCAATATGTATAAAAATGTAAAAAAATAATAATAGTAAAGGCTAAGAATATGTGTATCGATAAATATATCTATTGCGTGTGTAAGTACAAATGTGATTTGGTATATAAAGTATTTGGTATGTTTAAGTGTGTGTGTGTCAGAAGAGAGTAAACAGGTTTGTTGCGCGAAGCTTGGATGAACAAAACAAACGTAAACGAGTTGAAAGTGATTGAGTGATGACGACGTCGAGGATGAGGTAAGGAGGAAGTAATGAGAGAGAGAGGAGAGGAGAGATAAAGGAGAGAGGGAGAGAAGCAGGAAGTAACAGAAGAGGAGTTCAAGAAGACAGGTGAAAGTGCATGAGAAGAGAGAGAGAGAGAGAGAGAGAGAATGGAAAAGGTCGGAAGAGAGTAAAAAGAGAAATATATAGATAGGTGGAAGAGAATGAGAAGAGAGAGTGAAAAATAGAAGAAGAGTATATGAGGATGGAGAAATTAGGGAAGGTCGTAAGTAGAAAGAGAAGTACAGATAGGTGAAAGTTTGTGAGAAGAGAGAGAGAGAGAGAGAGATTGGAAGGAAAATGTCGAGATAAAAAACGAAGAGGTAGAAATTGTGCAAAGAAAAGTAAAAGAGTGTGTAGAGGGAGTGAAAATGAAAGAATTGATTGGTAACGGAGAGCTGGAGATGAATTGAAAAGCGAAACGTTGTTAAGGTGTGAGGGATGAGTAAAGAAGGAAACTGATAAAGCCTGGAAGAAAATTACAAAATGACTGAGAAAGGATGAGATTATATAGTGTAACAGGTAATGACAGATATAGGGAAAGTAAAATATAGATATAGTGACAGAAGAAAGAGAGAGAGAGAGGAGAAGAGAAATGAAATACAAAATAGAGAAGACTATAGAGAGTAAAACAAATCTGAAAAGAAATACAATGAAAGACAGAGATAGAGAGGGGAAAAATAAGATTGCGTGGGGGGGGGAGTAATAATAAAAATACACACACACACACACACACACACACACACACACACATATGTTGGTTTGTTGATGCAAACGGGGAAATAGAATTCAAAATATGAGTCTATGTATTGATAAGTACCAATGACCGAAACTCTCGGGCCTTGAGTCACTCTGTAAATTCTGCCAATTATTAATCGAAAAAAGGTACAGAATATAATAGAAATGGTGGGGGTAAATGCGTATACAAGCAGGTTAAAAGAGAAGAAAGAGGGGTAATAGAAAGAGATTAAGGGAACGAGAGAATGAAGAAATATGATAGTATAGGGGTAAAAGGGATACATAAAAGTGACAAGATAGAGAACTGGTAGTGGAATATGTCGAGTTTACGAAAAGGGAGGAGAATAAATGAGTAAAAACAAGTGATAGAAGTGAAAGACCGAGTGAGGGAGTCAGTGGATGAGTAGATGAGAGAGTGAGTGATTGAGTGAATGAGTAGGTGAGTGAGTGAATGGGTGAGTGAGTCGTTGAGTGAGTTGGTGAGAAAGAGAAGGAAGGTTGAAGTGGACTGGGAATGAGCTTGAGTGATGAGTTGCTATGGAAGCACTCCGTCGGTTACGACGATGAGGGTTCCGGTTGATCCGAATCAACGGAACAGCCTGCTCGTGAAATTAACGTGTAAGTGGCTGAGCACTCCACAAACACGTGCACCCTTAACGTAGTTCTCTGGGATATTCAGTGTGACACAGGGAGTGACAAGGCCGGCCTTGAAATACAGGTACAACAGAAACAGGAAGTAAGAGTGAGAGAAAGTTGTGGTGAAAGAGTACAGCAGAGATCACCACCATTCCCTGCCGGAGCCTCGTGGAGCTTTTAGGTGTTTTCGCTCAATAAACACTCACAACGCCCGGTCTGGTAATCGAAACCGCGATCCTATGACCGCGAGTCCGCTGCCCTAACCACTGGGCCATTGCGCCTTCACGATGAGTTGCTAATAGAGTGATCAACAGAGGACAAGACAGAAGGGAATAAGAAGAGCATATTTTTTTGGCAAACTCGAGGGCTAACCTGGGCGACAAATACTGAACTTAGGACTGCAACACAATGGAGTATCACAGATGTTTCTCAAGGTTAGATTTACTATGGGGCAATTGCATTTTCTCTCATGTCGCTGTTGTAAATATAAAAAAAAAGATATTGCTTACTGCTGTTTATTTATCTTTTATCTTGTTTCAGTCATTGGACTGCGACCGTACTGGTGCACCGACTTGAAGGGTTTAATCGAACAAATCGATCCGAGTACTTATTTTAAAATCTAGAATTTATTCTATCGGTCTCTTTTGCCGAAACCGATAAGTTACGGGGACGTAAATAAACCAACACCGGTTGTCAAGTAGTGTGGGAACATACACCCCACACTGATGTATATGTAGCCGAATATGTCTGTGATAGATAGATAGATAGATAAATAGATAGATAGATAGATAGATAGATAGATAGATAGATAGATAGATAGATAGATAG
Organism: Octopus sinensis; assembly: GCF_006345805.1. Lineage (NCBI taxonomy): Eukaryota > Metazoa > Mollusca > Cephalopoda > Octopoda > Octopodidae > Octopus > Octopus sinensis. Next base: position 108,537,746 of record NC_043000.1, on the reverse strand, counting down.
ATAGATAGATAGATAGGTAGGTAGGTAGGTAGGTAGGTAGGTAGGTAGGTAGGTAGGTAGACAGATTGATAGAAAGACAGAGAGATAGATAGACATAGATAGATAGATAGATAGATAGATAGATAGATAGATAGATAGATAGATAGATAGATAGATACGACGGGCTTTCAGCCTCCGTCCACAAAGCCACTCTCGAAACCCTGGTCGACCTGAGGATACAATAAAAGACAGTGGAGGCGCAATGGCCCAGTGTTTAGGGCAGCGGACTCGCGGTCATAGGATCGCGGTTTCGATTCCCAGACCGGGCGTTGTGAGTGTTTATTGAGCGAAAACACCTAAAGCTCCACGAGGCTCCGGCAGGGGATGGTGGTGATCCCTGCTGTACTCTTTCACCACAACTTCCTCTCACTCTTACTTCCTGTTTCTGTTGTACCTGTATTTCAAAGGGCCGGCCTTGTCACGCTGAATATCCCCGAGAACTATGTTAAGGGTACACGTGTCTGTGGAGTGCTCAGCCACTTACACGTTAATTTCACGAGCAGGCTGTTCCGTTGATTCGGATCAACCGGAACCCTCATCGTCGTAACCGACGGAGTGCTTCCTACCTACAATAAAAGACACTTGAACAGTTGCCAAAAATGTATATGCACCTCAGGAAAGGAAAAATCTGTATAAATATTTAACTTGTATAAGTTAAACTTGTATTTGACTTGTATCTATAAATATAGATACCTCTTTCGATGTTTTATCAAATTGCGATAATACTGTATAATTGCAATGATACGGAATTAAAATACTTATACAAATTTTTCCTTTCTTGAAGTATGTATATGTTTTTGGTGGGCTGTGTGTGTGTGTGTGTCCCCAGCGTTACTCGACAACTGGTGTCAGTGTGTTTACGTTCCCGTAACTTAGCGGATCGGCGAACGATTAACAGACTTTAAAAAAAACATGTAGTCGAATAAAAATTCAAGGCGGTGTCCCAGCATGTCCGTACTCCAATGCCATATATATATATATATATATATATATCTTTGTATATATGCATATGTATGTATATAATAGCTGACGTACCCGGGAAAGCGGGGCTTATCCCTTGGTTCCGTTCTCATAATCGTTTCGCTAATCCAATAACAACAATACAGAGTATGTAGCCCTTAAAACGGTTTTTGTGCATTTACTCTTTTTATTTTGGAATAATTAGACCATTTTTTTCCAGAACGTTGAATACAACATAGACAAAAAGCAAATACGCAAAATTTTCTTATTCCAGTTCAAGCTAGGCCGAAAAGCTGCTGAAACAGCTCGCGATACCAACGATGCGTTTGGCTCAGGAACCACTAATGAACGTACAGCACAATGGTGGTTCAAGAAATTTCGTAGCGGTGACGAGAGTCTTGAAAGATGATAAGCGTAGTGGTCGGCTATCGGATGTTGACAACGATCAACCAAGAGTCTTAGTTGAAGCCAATTCATGCACAACTGTTCGAGAGCATGCTTCTGAATTAGACGTAACGTATACGACATTTTCCAACCACTCGAAAGAGATTGGAAAAACAAAAAATACTTGAGAAATGGGTGCCGCACGAATTGAACGACAACCAAAAGAAGAAAAAACGTCGTTTTGAAATGTCGTCTTCCCTTCTTTCTCGACCGGATGAAAAGTGGATTCTTTAAGACAACCGGCGACACTCAGCTGAGTGGTTGGACGCCAACGAAGCTCCACGGCACTTCGCGAAGCCAAAGTTGCACTGAAAGAAAAGTCATGGTGACTGTTTGATGGTCTGCGGTCGGTCTCATCCATCACAGCTTTTTGGATCCAGGCGAAACCATTACGGCGGAATCGTGTGGTACAATGTCGGCTTCTTGAGCAGACAGCCATGCCTATTGAGGTGGGAACGGCGGCAAA
>NC_043000.1:108518337-108530837 GCF_006345805.1 Octopus sinensis | reverse complement strand
AGGGAAAGGGCAACAGGAATGATTGTGGTAATTATAAGGGAGTATCATTGCTGTCTACTGTAGGAAAGGTTTTATGCAGGATACTTCTGGATCGTCTGCTGAAATACATTGCAGATTGTGTTTTTCCAGAAAGTCAATCTGGCTTTCGTGTGGGACCTGGCACTGCTGATATGATCTTTTCAGCTAGACAGCTTCAGGAAAAGTGTGTGGAACAGGGTCTGGATTTGTATCAGGTTTTTGTCGATCTGACAAAAGCCTTTGATACCGTCAATAGAAAAGCATTGTGGAAAGTCCTCCAGAAACTTGGGTGTCCTGAAAAGTTCCTTGCTTTGGTTAGGTCTTTTCATGAAGACATGAATGGTAGGGTGAATGTTAGAGGGAAGATGTCGGAGCCCATTTCAATACAAAATGGAGTGAAACAGAGGGATATTCTGGCACCGACCCTATTTTCCATATATTTCGCGATGGTGTTCTGTATTGCATTCAGAAACTGCAGATACGGTGTTTACGTCCATTATCGAACCTCTGGCAGCATATTTAATATCAGGCGCCTTGCTGCAAAAACAAAGATATTTACCTCTATCATAAGAGACCTTTTGTATGCTGATGATTGTGAGCTGGTAGCACACACAGAGATTGATATGCAACACATTTTGAATGCATTCTCTGATGCTTGCACTGCCTTAGGATTGACAGTCAATCTCAAGAAAACTGTTGTCATGCATCAACCTGCCCCTGGTAAGCAGTATAGTGTACCAAATATCTATGTGAATGGTAAACGACTTGATGTAGTCGATCAGTTTGTCTACCTGGGAAGCACTATTAATAGATATGGCAATGTGGATGATGAAATTCCATATAGAATTAGGAAAGCAAGTGTTGCTTTCGGAAGGCTAGAAAAGCGCCTCTGGAGTCGGCGAGACATATGCAGAAAGACAAAGATAAAGGTGTACAAGGCATGTGTGCTCCCTTCTCTTCTCTATGCCTGCGAGAAGTGGGTCACATATGGATACCAACTTAAACAACTGGAACGTTTCCATCAGATGTGCCTCAGACGGATCTATGGCATTAAGTGGAAGGACCGCATCAGTGATCTTGAAATACTCGAAGGCTCTCAGTGTGAAAGTATAGAAGCTCTTGTGTTAAAGCAAAGGCTCAGATGGAGTGGTCATCTATTACTATTATTTTTAGCCCCAGGAAGACAAAAAAAAAACCCCAACATCGTCCTCTATAGGATCGCTATATTTAGTTGGCAAATATATTTTACGATTCCGTACTGTTACTGTTTATCTCTCGCTCAGAGATTTAATATAACTTATCTCTCTTTTTATTATATCTTGACATAAAAACAAACATTATATGTGTGTATATATATATATATATATATATGCATAGTCAATAAAACATATCAGAAAAGGAGTACCCTCTAAAGAATAGAGCAGTAAGTATTAAAACAATGTTAAATTCTGATCATAGAATTACTAAAGGTATCGCATCCACGAAAGCCACAGCCTTGCGGACAGCTCGCCAGTCTCTATACAAAGGGAGGAAAATGAAACTTTCTGTCACGCTGACGTGAGGAAAAGCTCAGATATGGAAAGTTAACGGCTAAGTGTGTGCAAATATTTATTCATTTGTTTAATTAAGTGTTGTTGCAAACAGAAATGATATGAAAGAGAGACTCTAAAGTGAGTTTACATACGATTGAATAATTGCCAGAGAAGGTAAACGTTGATTCTAGTAGTGGTGGTAGAGGAAAGCAGATATGTAAAGAGCAGAGGTGGTAGAGAAGGTAAAAGAGAAAGACGGAGTTAAGTAGATGATAAAATAGATAATAATTTCTTTTTTATTAGGCAGAGAGCCAATAGAATTTCTATAATTTTATGATTGATCAAGTCAGTATAAAAAAACATATTATTGGTATTTATTTTACAGACGCACGGAGAAGGAGAGGTAAACCATTTCAATGGGATTAAATACGTAACCAAAAAGGAACAAAACTAAACATTGCAAGCTAATTACATTAAACAGTCCCCTACAATTCTTCTGCGTAATTGCACAGACACACAGACACACACACAGACACACACACACACACACACACACACACACACACACACACACACACACACACACACACACACACACACACACACACACACACACACACACACACACACAAATTCAAAAGCTCCGATGAAGCTATATGGTGATACAATATTTCGATATATATATATATTTATGCATCGTTTAAATTTATTATAATTATCATGTACATTTTAATCTGATATTAATTGAATTGAGTCATTTTCTTTCGATGTTGGTTGTAGAGTTCTTTCGTCATTGCCTTATTGAACTGCTTTTTTCCCGTTTCAAGTAATTTTAATTTGATTCTGATTTTCTTATTCTTTACTCAGATGCCAAAGCCAAAAACAAGTCAAAAAAAGCAAAGGCCCTTGAATTTACAGAAAAATTCTCAAAAGAATTTGTACTGATACGCAATAACTAGTTACTTTACAGACTGTGTTTCGTTGATGCGATAAAAAAACATTTTGTTGAGTCGCATAGAATGAGAAAAAAGCATCAAAATTATCTTTAACAGACTACTAGAATGGAAGAGCCAGCTCCCAAATCGTTTGAATTTAACGAAAGCAAATCTTGGGGTGTAAATGGTAACCAAAGTGTTTCTTGAGCAAACATTCCTTCGCACAGGCTCACTAATCCAAGTTTGAGAAATCTCTTTCATTCTGCCACCTCAGTCTACGTGCCCAAAATATGCTAATGCGCCTAGTGCAAGCACTGTTGAAAATTGCAAGAGCTGCCTGGCTGATCAAATGTATTTTCAATTGTTGATGAAAGTGAGGTCGATGACAAAAGTTTGTTAATGTACTTATTGGTTCAGTTAAATATCCTCAAAAACCGTTCTTTATAGAATGCTTGCTACTCAATTCAGCTCTTACTACTGTAGTCATCGCTCAGATCATCGATGATTCTCTAAGAAATTTAGCGTTTCCAAGAGACAATTTCCTCCTATTATTGTCTGAGCGTTTCCAAGAGACAATTTCGCCCTATTATTGTCTGATGCTGCTCAGTATATAGTAGCTGCTGGAGAAACATTGCAAGTTATGTACACTGAGTTCTTCCATGAGGTTAAAATCTGTAAACACTGTTACAAAACAAAGCAATTTTTAAGGTTTAAAAAATTGCCTTCTCTATTATGTTCTGTACTCGTCTAACGCTTTTCTCTGAAGCATACGTATAGTGAGTTCTAAAACTAAGTGTTAGTATCGCTATACCTAAACAAAATATTAATATACGAGGTCTAGCCAAAAATTATCTGAACTTTGACCAAAAAAAAAACAAGTAATATCAAAAATCTCACCATTTTGATTTAATCTCCTTCAAAGTATTCGCCTGGGAAGTCTACACACTTCTTCCAGCGTTCCTGCCACTACAGGAAATATTTCAAGAAATCACTATTTGGGATTAATACCTAGATGTAAATATACATAGTCAATAGTACATTATATTACTTCATAATAGTTTCCAAAGTGTCATTAAAGTTAGGAAAATTATTAACTGGAACACGGACATACATATATTCTGCTCTGGATCATAATGTAAGAGTTATTGATAATATTATGAATGATAACATTAATTGTATTGACAACGATAATGATACTAACTTTAATGACACTTTGGAAACTATTATGAAGTAATATAATGTACTATTGACTATGTATATTTACATCTAGGTATTAATTTGTGTATGTTTATTATCACAATATTAAGTCGAAAAACTGAGACATTGGGTGTGGAACACATATATGTTTACTAATTTATATTATTTATTTATATCATTATGTATATGTATATTTTTTTATATGTATAGGAGTGTGAGTATATGCACTCATATGTATATATATATGTTGTATTGTGGGTACGCACCCACACCCATGTGGGTATCTGTGTAGACTGTGTTATATTACATAATCTCCGAAGAGGCCTTGTGATATTTTTGTTGATGTCTCATTTATATCTATATATATTGACCAACCATAAAGGGCTAATATTTATACTTACTTGTATTTATATTCTTTTTATATATATTCTAATTATTATACAATATTACTCTTTTATGTACACTTTTTTATGTACATTCCTTTATGTACACTGATTTGTTCTGCTTTTTATATTTAACCCTACAGTCTCTTATGTGGTGGTTTAATAAAGTATGTGATTGAGTATTATCTGGTAATTGATATTTGATTTTGACGTATTTCTCCATTTTCTTATCTTGTATATATATATATATATATATATATATATATATATATATATATATATATATATATATATATAAAGGGAAAGTTTACGAAAATAAACAAAAGACGAAGGCAGGTGGTGTACAAACAAACAGATGTATTAGTATAGCGCTCAGGAATAGAAAAAGTCTTTTACGTTTCGAGCCTACGCTCTTCTACGGAAAGATACACAGAAAAAAACAAGGAGAGTTGGTAGTGGTAGAGGAGGCACTACACACACACACACATATATATATATGTGTGTGTGTGTGTATGAATATATAATAATAATGGTATTTTTATATAAGCTTAAAGCGATCACCGTGTAATGACTAAGGAAATAGGTCCAATAAAGGGGCATATAAACCCTCGATAGAAAAAAGGAAGTCTTTCCTATCCGCGTGGAAGGCGAACCAACACCCCTTTGTTAACGCAACTATGTGTGTTATCTTTCTACCAGCGAATCAGCCTCCCTTTGCCTCTCAAATTAAGAACTATGATAGTTCGTTTTTTTTTTTTGTACTTTTTATGTAAACAAACTTTCTATAGGCTTTCGGTGTGATGATCATCATTACAAGAGAGTACATTGGCCCCCACGAGTGGAACTGCAACCAGGAATGTTAAATGTTCTCAAACAGCCTCTAGTAGATTCCAACAAAATCTTATCACCCCTCACTTCATATCAAACCCGGATTAGTAAAACAGCTTGTGAAGGCCTTAGATTTTAGAGAAGCTTTTCAACAATTTTTTGTCTTATGTTTCCAAAGCTATCTGAGCCTAAGATCAAGGGTGGCATATTTGTTGGGCCCCAAGTAAATGCAATGTTAAAGTTGAAGAAATTGGAAAGAGCGATAACAAAAGTTGAAAAAGAAGCTTGGTGTGCATTTTGTGATATAGTTCGTGGATTTCATCAATCAAAAGAAGAGAGTTATCAAGGCATTTACACTGTAGAGTTTTATTGTTTCTTTTTGTTCTAACTAATATTATACTTCCTATATACCTTTCAATATATGAAAAAGTACTAAATGTTGTGTAATTATCCTTACAATACTAGAATAGATTGAACCAACAAAGTGCTGTAGAGAAAAGTTACAAATATAACGAGCAAATAAAAAATTAGGAATAAATAAATAACTATCGATGTTACGTCAAAATGAATGTGATTTTTGAATTTAGTGGCAAAAAATGCATATATGAACATTAAAAAATACAAATAAACAAACCATGTATTACATTATGTATATATATATATATATATATATATATATATATATATATATGGTTGATGTTTGATTGATTTAAGTATGTTTCTCCATTTTCTAATTTTGTAGTTTTATATATATATATATACTCTCTTTTACTCTTTTATTTGTTTCAGTCATTTGACTGCGGCCATGCTGGAGCACCGCCTTTAATCGAGCAACTCGACCCCGGGACTTATTCTTTTGTAAGCCCAGTACTTATTCTATCGGTCTCTTTTGCCGAACCGCTAAGTAACGGGGACATAAACACACCACCATTGTCAAGCAATGATAGGGGGACAAACACAGACACACAAACACACACACGCATACATATATATACATATATACGACGGGCTTCTTTCAGTTTCCGTCTACCAAATCCACTCACAAGGCTTTGGTCGGCCCGAGGCTATAGTAGTAGACACTTTCCCAAGGTGCCACGCAGTGGGACTGAACCCGGAACCATGTGGTTGGTAAATAAGCTACTTACCACACAGCCACGCCTGTATATAATGTGTGTGTGTGTTTGAGTGTGTGTGTGTGCATAGTTGTGGTACATCATTGGTGCAGATGTATCTACCAAAATCATATTGATAATTGTCTATAGTCACCCGCATACATGAAAAACGAGTTAAAATGAAGAACACTTCTCCTCTAAGAATTAAATTGCCTCATTTTTATATATAAAACTGTAGTTGTGTGAGTGTCTGTCTCCTTCGATTTAGATTCCTAACTACTCCCACATTTTGCGGTGCAGTTTAACCAAAACCGGGTATCTTATAGTCGTGGTTCATATCGAGCCCTTCTGGGTATTAGCGCGCGTCTACGATTTTAAAAATAATTTACCATCATTTTTTTCCATTTTCATGCATATTTTTTTAAAGGGAAGTAACTCTCTAAAAATGTCTACGATGAGTCAACGATTTAAAAAAAAATTTACCATCATATTTTTTCCATTTTTAATGCATTCTTTGCTATTTTTTGGCTATAACTCTCTAAAAATGCTGTATAGTTATTTCCCTTACAAACCCGAGCAACGCCGGGCGATACTGCTAGTAGAATATAAAAGTCGCCTAAGATGAGTTTGAATGTCCGATTCTATTTTGTCTTGTTTATCGTTCTACCATGGTTGTTTTACTGTTTTATGATTTTATTTAACCTATTTCATTATCAGTCCAAAGCATATTATTTGATTCACCTATTTATTGTATACTTGTTTTATTTTTGATTCTTTGTAAGTCGGCTTATTACCTACTAACTAAGGTACCAGGTATTACCTGGCTGCGGGGATATTCCCAGCACACATTACAATGCCTAATTTCTCTCAGACGAAAGATGAAATCAAGACATAAGACAGATAGTAAAAGGGTTAAGCAAATTCATTCACGAAACAATAATACTAATAAATACTTGTGGAATCGGAAAATGACAATAATTTGGTCAGATGAGTGGAAAGCTGCAAATATATAATCAATGGAAACATTAAGAAGGGAATTGTGCTGTGAAAAAAAAAAACATAACAGTTTGAAAAGTAAGCAAAAAATTATTTATAGAAAAGGCTCTTAATTTGACGACTGTGTTTCATGGATATAGTTCTACTGATCGTAAGAATCAAATATCGATTGCAACGGTTAGAACCGACAATTTTAAGTGCAGTTATTAAATACGTAATACATGTTTTAGCATACCACGTTGCAACGTTTAGAACCGATAAGTTTACATGCAGGTGTTAAGAAAATACATGTTGCAGCAACTTGAAAATGCTGAAATAATTGATGAACATTTTAACCCCACACCAATTTAGGCCAAATTTCGTTAATCAGTTAATCCAAAATTATCTTACGCTTTGCTTGAGTGGCCTAGGTAAAAGATTTATTTGTCTCAACCCATCCTTGGCGCATAGTCCATCTATGTATAAAATTTCAAGAAAATCGGTTGAAAACTTTAAAAGTTATGGCAGAAAATAACATTCATATGAGAATTTAAATAATAATAATAATAATAATAATAATAATAATAATAATAATAATAATAATGAAATTATTGTATACAGTGCTCAGGTGCACCACAACATGTCAGACAGTGCATATAAAGCACATGCAGTAGTGTACAAATGTCTGGAAAGCGAACAATGCATGAGTCAGGTACATGCTTGTGTGTGTATGGAGGGGAGAAAATCAGGTGTAGTGTTGGCGAATCTCAGAAAGCATGGAAGTTTTGAAGGATGCAGTGCTTCGACAACTAACAACTGATGCCGGCAGTTTGTTCCATGCTTCAGCAACTCTCAGCGTGAAAAAAATGTTTCCTAAAGTCATGGGAGCTGTGCTGTTTTCTGACTTTGTAAATATGTCCATTTGCATTGAAATGTCCTATTGATGTTTGAAAAATCGATGCTGATTAAAAGTTGTCGACTTTTTTGAAATTCCAAGTGTGTAAGTGACTGGATGGGCATAACCCCCCCCCCCCCACCACCACATGTCAAGTTTCATCAAGATCGGTTGGACAGTCTCGGAGGAGTTAAGGTAACAAATCCACAAACACACACAGCCACAAACACACAGAAATCACCACTTATGTGTATAGATAAGAGGATTGCTTTTCATTCTAACTCACATTTTCTCCAGTATATTGTAGTAACAGGAAAATACCAAAATGTATTCCAATCGAAATAAGCGAAACGGAGATTAAAGAAGAGATAACTTTTGAGAAGTTACCTGACGTGGCACATCTAAACCGAATGCTACACACACTTTTAGATTGACAGGCAAAAAGATAGACATATAGACAAAGCGATAGATAGATAGATAGATAGATAGATAGATAGATAGATAGATAGATAGATAGATAGATAGATAGATAGATAGATAGATAGATAGATAGATAGATAGATAGACAAAGAGATAGATAGATAGATAGATAGATAGATAGATAGATAGATAGATAGATAGATAGATAGATAGATAGATAGATAGATAGATAGATGATAAATGAGAGGCGAGAACTGACAGACGGATGCATGAAAGGATGGATAGATTTAGTCACGTATACTAAACTATCAGTCTAGCGAAATATAAATTCTGTGAAACATATTATACGCCATGAATACAAAACTGTATTCAGTTTATTTGTCATTTAACAACGCTGTTAACTACTAGCGTCTGGTCGTCTCTAAACGATATTCCAATCGTGACCATAGCTGTGTGGTTTAAATGGTCACTTTGCAACTACGTTGTTTTGGATTCGGTCCCACTACGCCGCGACACCTTGGCCAAATGTCTTCTACCATAGCCCTAGCTGACTAATGCCTTCTGAATGAATTTATGATTTATGTGCGTGTGTGTATATATATATTGCTTCCCAACCTCACGGTTCCGGGTTCAGTCCCACTGCGTGGCACCTTGGGCAAATGCTTTCTACTATAGTTTCGGGCTGAACAAAGCCTTGTGAGTGAATTTGGTAGACGGAAACTAAAAGAGTATATCAGGTGCACCCAACTTCAGCAGCATATATTCAGGAAAAATAAGTTTTAGAGAAGTATATTTTATGGGTCCAACTTCACATATAGGACCTAGGGTGATTTCTTTGGAAAAAAAGCACGTATTATAAGCCATCAAATACGGTATGTGTTTCCTTGATATCTGCAACTGTTTGTTTAAATGAAAGAATCCATCTTCGGTTAATGGATCCAATATGTCTAAAAGTATCTTGGCAAGTTGCTTCAGTATATAAAATTTCTGGTTTTCAAAGGTCTAATGGTCAGGATACCAATGTTTCCTATAGTACATTCTAAAACAGAACTTCGACTCGTTCAGTTCTACCACATCTTTGTCGAAAACGTCAACATCTTCTCTAGTATCCACTCTGCATCTTCCTGAAGTAAATTGCACAAGTCGTTGATAGTTCAGAATCAGAAACATCAATCTTCATATTTTGTGAAGGAGATTCTTCAACTATAACAGTATTGTAACCATATTTGTGAGTGATGTTTTCCTTCAAAAAAGACTTTTGCCAAACAAAATTCTAACAACCATTGTTTCTCGAGCTGCGGGCAAGCGAGTAGGGTTTGCCATAAGCTGTACATCTAATAGAGTTTTTTCAGTTGCCCTTCAAACTCTAGTGAAGGCGTGCGACCTAGTGGTTAGAAGGTTGTTCTCCCAATCATATGATAATGGCTTCGATTCTCGGACCGGGTGATGCATTGTATTCTTCAACAAAACATTCCATTTCATGTTGCTCTAGCCAGCTATAAATGAATAACCCTACGACAGACTGGCGTCCCGTTCAGAGGTAAAGGATGTTGTGATCTCGCTCACTTATACACTATGATAACCGGGTAACCGACCCAATAAATGCTAGAGACAGCATTTGTTTTCTATCTTTAAAACCATTGAATGATACCTCCAGTCGTCCATAAATATATTTTGTAACTGTCTATCATGATGCAGTGTAGTTTCTGATATTTCCAACATCTAAACATTTCCAATGAGCATGAACAAATGAATTACATAACAATTGTGAGATAAAAGAATGTGTTCTCTTATGGCTATAATTACTAAATTTATAAATATTTAAATATGTTTAGTTCTGAGTCAACATGTTGAAAATGTGTCTAGCATAGTCATCAGATTTTTTGCAATGCCATGAAGCTAGTTTTAAACTGAGACGTCTTAAGAGAAGAAAGGGGTGTGATATATTCAGAATGTATAGGTTAGTTAATAGAGCATAACTTATGAGAATTTTCCGTGTTAATTACACATACATGTCCATAAATAATTCTAGGCATAGTCGACATCAACAAATGTGATCTCGGAATTTCATCAGCCATCAATGATAAAAACATTAATTCGCATAATAGAAAGGCTATGTAATCAGCAGCAAGACTTCTCGAAATGGATCGATGCCAGTTACAATTGATAAGCAAAGGATACAGTTGAATTGGAAACTACCAGCCACCCGCCCAACCATTCAACTGATAAATATTGAAAGTGTATTGAATTTGAAGCGACGTACACCTAACGTTTGGGACGAACCCAGAGTAAACGTGTTGGCAACAACAGGTTGTTGTCTTTTTAACTAATCGAAAAAAAAATATTTAACATTAGCAACAACTATCATAGTTTGGAAATGTTTCTACCTTTAATAGGTGCCAAGCAGAACGAAATGAGACATGTAGGCGCAGCTGTTTGGAAGCTGATAATTTGACACGGCCGACTGGATACTCAGCCTGTTTTAGCGGCAGTACTTTTTGGCACTGGAAGCAAACGCACACACACACACATACAGGCATGCGAGTGCTGAAATATATAGATACAGATAGAAAGAGGGTGAGAAAGAGGTGGGAGAGATATTACAATTTATTAATTCAACATTATTGACATAAATACTTTCTCAGCGTACACGTACACAGAGAGTGAGCAGAGAAGGAGAGAACGAGAAAAAGATAGAAGCGAGAGAAACGTTCAAACGTCTAATGTAAAATAAGTCAGAGTTGAATAAGCAACTCTAAATAATCGGTGTCAAAACCGCTGTATCAAAACATCTAATATCCTAAGCTAATATTCTAGACTAATCGCCAGTCAAAAGAAGAAAAAAATAGACTTTATTGATATGTTACAATAAGTTGCAACCTTAATGTAAAAATTAACATCTCATTGGTATATAAAGAAATCAAATTTCTCAAAGCATCGCACTACGCTGCTTTATCAAACTACATTACGTTATATACTCGTGTATATATACATATATATATTTGAAAAGATGTACAGAGGTAACAGACGAGCAAGTAGATGATATTTATGAAAAACAAGAACGAAAATGCTACATTCTTAAAATTGGGTATATTTTAATTTTCCTTTCACATGCTTCGGTTTTTGAAAAACCTTATCAAAAATATGTAGAGAGAAAAGATTAAATTAAATTAAAATTAAAATTAAGATTAACATTCATAGTTAACTTTTCTTAGAAGGATCAGAACACCGATTAGAACAAGGCCATAAATTCACCATAAAAGCTCATTTTACATGTGCATATAAGTATTCGTATGTTGTATATATATATCTGTATTTATATACTATTTTGCGTATATTCCACTGATGAAGGAAAAAGAATTTCTTATGCAGATCCAGAAATCCGGGATCTGGAATTATCCAATAATTTTTTTGCTAGTTTATTTTGTCTCTTTGTCTTCTCTCCTGGTGCTGTATGAACATTTAATGTGGTTTTAGAGTCAAGTTTTGGCTGCAATATCTAGCATGGTGGTATCTCTTAGATACCCTTAATTATAATTTTAATAATAATTATTACCTATGAGGTTTTTATTCCCATGGTAGCCACTTGATATGATCGGTATTTTAAATAACGATCTTATCCTTATATATATATATATATATATATGATACATAGTATATATAAGTTGGAAAGAAAGTCTTGTCAGATTTCAAGATGAGAAAGAAACAAATGTTTCTTTGGTATTTGTTGGTATGTCTTTGATCATGGATTTGTTTGAACAACAACAACAATAACATCAATGTACTTGACTGAAAGCTAATCTAGAACTCTTGCTTTTCTCGACAACTATTTCATGCTATTAAAAATAATTATCTTCGGAGCTTGTAGCTATGACAACCATGAAAATCAAAAAGAATTCTCCTAGCTCCACTCTAATTCTTCTTACTTCTCTCAAAATCTCCCTGTCTTCTCCCCACTTTTCCCCCTGTCATCTTCTCTTTGATTTTTCCTTGTGAGAATAAACTAAGAAGTAAAATAGCATAATACAGTGGATTCATCAAAATTAAAACTATTTTGAAAAGAAAATATTACAATAGCCGCAATTTTTTTAATAGTAATATAACGGTGATTTATCTAACTTATATGGTGATTATTCTCCCGAGTAGACTTCGCAATCAACGTCGGTTGCTAACCAATTTATAACGTGTTCGTTATAAATATAAGA